>NW_026865026.1:0-194505 GCF_026571515.1 Ruditapes philippinarum
GAGTACAAGTGTGACATGAGTAATCCTCTATCAGTGATGTAACTGTCTCCTGTGGGCAGTGTAAAGTAAGTTGAGTACAAGTGTGACATGAGTAATCCTCTATCAGGGATGTAACTGTCTCCTGTGGGCAGTGTAAAGTAAGTTGAGTACAAGTGTGACATGAGTAATCCTCT
The DNA here is from genome assembly GCF_026571515.1 of Ruditapes philippinarum. Taxonomy (NCBI): domain Eukaryota; kingdom Metazoa; phylum Mollusca; class Bivalvia; order Venerida; family Veneridae; genus Ruditapes; species Ruditapes philippinarum. Next base: position 174 of record NW_026865026.1, read on the forward strand.
ATCAGGGATGTAACTGTATCCTGTGGGCAGTGTAAAGTAAGTTGAGTACAAGTGTGACATGAGTAATCCTCTATCAGTGATGTAACTGTATCCTGTGGGCAGTGTAAAGTAAGTTGAGTACAAGTGTGACATGAGTAATCCTCTATCAGGGATGTAACTGTCTCCTGTGGGCAGTGTAAAGTAAGTTGAGTACAAGTGTGACATGAGTAATCCTCTATCAGGGATGTAACTGTCTCCTGTGAGCAGTGTGAAGTAAGTTGAGTTACAAGTGTGACATGAGTAATCCTCTATCAGTGATGTAACTGTCTCCTGTGGGCAGTGTAAAGTAAGTTGAGTTCAGTGTGACATGAGTTATCCTCTATGAGGGATGTAACTGTATCCTGTGAGCAGTTTAGAGTAAGTTGAGTACAGGCTGTTATGAGTAATCCTGTATGAGGGACGTTACAATGTACTGTGTGTAGTTGAAACCAAGGTGCCATGAGTGATGTTCTATGAAGGATCTTACAATAAGCTGTGAGTAATGACGTGTAAGTGCAGACGAAGGTGCACAAATAATACTCTATGATGGATGCTACAGTATACTGTGAGTATTGTGAAGATAGCTAAGTTCAGGGTGCCATGAGTAATGTTCTATGAGGGATTTCACATTGTGAAGATAGCTAAGGTCAGGGTGCCGTGAGTAATGTTCTATGAGGGATTTCACATTGTGAAGATAGCTAAGGTAAGGGTGCCGTGAGTAATGTTCTATGAGGGAGTTTACATTTGTGAAGATAGCTTAGGTCAGGGGGGTGCCATGAGTTAATACTCTATGAGGGATTTTTCACATTGTCAAAGATAGCTTAGGTCAGGGTGCCATGAGTAATGTTTTATGAGGATTTCAAAATTTTCTTTCAGTGTTGTGAAAGATAGCTTAGGTCAGGGTGCCATGAGTAATGTTCTATGAGGGATTTCACAATAATGCTTTCAGTGTTTTGAAAGATAGCTAAGGTCAGGAAGCCGTGAGTTAATGATCTATTGAGGGATTTCACATTGTGAAGATAGCTTAGGTCAGGGTGCCATGAGTAATGTTCTATGAGGGATTTCACAATATGCTTTCGGTGTTGTGAAGATAGCTTAGGTCAGGAAGCCGTGAGTAATGATCTATGAGGGATTTCACATTGTGAAGATAGCTTAGGTCAGGGTGCCATGAGTAATGCTCTACGAGGAATTACACAATATGCTTTCTGTATTGTGAAGATAGCTTAGGTCAGGGTTGCCATGAGTAATGTTTCTATGAGGGATTTCACCAATATGCTTTCAGTGTTTGTGAAGATAGCTAAGGTCAGGAAGCCGTGAGTAATGATCTATGAGGGATTTCACATTGTGAAGATAGCTTAGGTCAGGGTGCCATGAGTAATGTTCTTATGAGGGATTTCACAATATGCTTTCAGTGTTGTGAAGATAGCTAAGGTCAGGAAGCCGTGAGTAATGTTCTATGAGGGATTTCACATTGTGAAGATAGCTAAGGTCAGGGTGCCATGAGTAATGTTCTATTGAGGGATTTCACAATATGCTTTCAGTGTTGTGAAGATAGCTAAGGTCAGGAAGCCGTGAGTTTATAATCTATGAGGGATTTCACATTGTGAAGATAGCTTAGGTCAGGGTGCCAATGAGTAATGGTTCTATGAGGGATTTCACAATATGCTTTTCAGTGTTGTGAAGATAGCTAAGGTCAGGAAGCCGTGAGTAATGATCTATGAGGGATTTCAACATTGTGAAGATAGCTTAGGTCAGGGTTGCCATGAGTAATGCTCTACGAGGAATTACACAATATGCTTTTCAGTGTTGTGAAGATAGCTAAGGTCAGGAAGCCGTGAGTAATGATCTATGAGGGATTTCACATTGTGAAGATAGCTTAGGTCAGGGTGCCATGAGTAATGCTCTACGAGGAATTACACAATATGCTTTCTGTATTGTGAAGATAGCTTAGGTCAGGGTGCCATGAGTAATACTCTATGAGGGATTTCACAATATGCTTTTAGTGTGAAGATGGCTAGGTTCAGAATACCGCGAGTTAAGCTCTATGAGGGATATTACCGTATGCTTTGAGGAGTGTAAAGTAAATGGAAACAGGGTGGCATGAGTAAGTTGCGTGATGTTACCGCATGCTTTAAGTAGTGTTAATTAGGTTAGTTAGAACAGAAAAACAGAAAAAAAGAAAAGTGAAGAAAATCTAGCTTCAGCAGAAAAAAATCGAATTCGTATTTGGTCTTCGGCTTAATACTTTACCCATTATTTATTTTCCAATTGTACAGTATATTTTAGCAACGGTTATCAAAAAGTTAACAACGATGAGCTGTAAAGACAAATCAAATTTACATTTTGAAAACTAGATCATTTTAAAAATGTCATCATAGAAATTTGCTTTGTAATTTACAAAACACGTATTTATCTTTCAAACTCATTTTCTAAAATTAATTTGTATATAAGTAGAACGATTATGTTATACCGTGAACATAATATACAAATTCTTCCAGCCTAAAATTTTTTTATTTCGTTTTCTTTCGGCTGGAAAACTCAAATGTTAAAAAACCAAATCAGGTAATTGTCATCTCAGCTGGTACTTCTGAAAGTCCCGCTTTCAATTTAAATTAACACCAGATTTCATCTGGTATGCACCTTTTCATTATCCCTCATGTACAGACTCAATGAAACCGAGTCTGCAATTTTCATGTAATTTTTTGTTGGTTACAATTTTTTCCTTTTATTTATTGTTGAAGTGATTATCCTGTCCGTGCTCTGCCTTGCACCCTGTCCTGTTTTTGTTTGGGGCCCTCCTGGGCTCCTGGCCGCTGGTCCTTGTTGCTGGGTCGTGTGGGGGTTGCGTTCATTGAACGCCGCCTTTTCTTGTTTATCTTGTTTATCATAATTAATATGCTTCCCTTTTCCCAGATTTTTGAAAGTGACAACCTGACAATAGTCTCTTATTGAAACTACCAAATGGCGTTTGCCTTTAGCATTTTTGTCTATTTTATGTTCTTTTTTTTGTCTTTTTATCACTCAATTTAGTATCGCTTCTCTCCCTTTTTCCTCCATCCGCCACGGCGCTTAACTGGAATGACCTTGACCTCGACACTGTCGTCTGCAACATTGTTGACCTCCAGCCTCTTGATGATTCCATAACGCTTTGGAAAAGAAGCGGCGATCTCGGCCGAGATTTCTTCAATCAGCTGCTCGGCTGCCTTAATTCCCTCTAATGCTTCAACTGATAATGAAACTGTGGGTTCTGGTGGTGAAGATGATGTGTCGGCCATTTTCTTCAACTGTGCCTCTATGTATAGAGCCATACCTGGAAAGAAGCAGACGAAAATATTGTTATTCACTTCAGAAGTGTACACATAACAAATACATTTTTTTAGTAAAATAATTTGTTTTTATGGATGAGATTGATTCTAGATTCTCTAACATACAACGGTTTTATTATTTCAGACATTGTTTTGTTTCTTACATTGCAGTGTCTATGATGCATACGACATTTTATTTTAGTAAAATGTATTTCAAACTTTGAAATAATTTTTCTACCAAAACAGTGAAATATGATTCCAAGAGTTGTTTTCCAAACATTAATATTTAAGAACTTCCAGATTATTTTAATTGCTGAAACAAAGAGGAGATTAATAAATGCACTAGTCATATTAACAGTAACACCGGTCCTTGCACGAGGGAATAGCAGAGGAGAGCTGCCAGGTTTTTACTTGCACTGGCGGATGAATATTACAAACGTGCGATGGTTTTTAGCGGGAAATTTACTGTCAGTCCCCGCAGACATGGAACGTCCCCACTATTCACTGAATTAGGAGGGAGGCGGGCGTGAAGGGGGGGGGGGGGCTTTCATTCACTAATGCATAACGGCATACTTTGTTGTTTTGAGAAATGTTTCTTCATTAATTAAGAGTTTTGGAGTATTATGAAATATCAATCAGCAATCTTACTTTCACTTAAAACAACGCATTTAAAGTAATTACCTAATTCAATTTTTCTTTTCATGTCTTGCCATTTCTTGACCTTTAATAAAAACGTCCTTGGAAATAGTGGAACCACTGCCACCATCTTTCTTGGACGCTTTGCTGGGGGTAACGATTCCTCATCCGGGCTTATGGAACGCTTCCTCTTTCTGGATGCATGTCTGAAAATATGAAATAATAGTTGAAACGTTTTCTTTCCACTAATTAATTGCAAAAATATATGATTTTGGTCACCACAACTTGAATTCCAACACATCTGTGTAAATAGGAGACTATTTCTTCAAACTGTAAAGTTCCCTTGTTTAGTACTGCGACTGCTTTGATGAGCAAGATCATGTCATCGGATTTATAACTAATATGTTATCTAGTATATATAATAAATTAAATTACTAAGCTTGCAGAATATGTAGTGATTTTCCATTTCACATAATTATAAAGTTATAAGTGTATATACAACGCAAGTTCATTTGATATTCTATAAAGACGCATATGTATTACAAAATACATAACAAAGCTAATATTTGTATTCAGTTGAACACAATCTTGAGCTTTAATGTGACCGAAAAAAAGAGTTAAGCTAAGTTCTTATCAATATAATAATACATATACATTTTTATAATGTATATATTTGTATTTTATTCAGTTACTTATATTTGTTACCAGAGACCTTCCTCGATTTAAGTCATAATGCTACCAAAAACAAAATAAATCTACAAGCATAAAATGCTCGCCAGAAACTATAAATTGAAAAGGTACTTACTTTAACATGTCTTGAAGACGTTCAACGCTTTGTGTTGTTTTCTTCATTGCAAATTATCGTCTGCTTGAAAATTGTCGTCTGCTTCAAAAGATTGCTGTATCTGTTTTGACGTTGTTAGCCAAAGTTACAACGACGTTATGACGACATCGTCAGTTACGTCACAATGTAAATACGTCATTGACGTTAGTAGGCTAAAGGGTACACACATTCTTTTATTTTTGGACCGTAAACGCCGCTTTTGAGGGAATGGCACTAACGTGTCACATTGAAGGTTTCAAGATAATCGCATGATGAACACATCTGCAGATGTTTCACCGTTTTCATGTTTAAATGTGGGACTTCTTATTCTCTTTAAAGCCGGTGTTTAAGGGGTGTGGACGGTACCTTGCACCTACCAGAACCGTCCAAGAACAAGCTCGATCAAGCCGAGCCTGCAACATTTTTTCAATTTTGTCGTTTTGGGGCGTTCTTTAGGGATTCGGTTATTTTTCTTTTGTACAAATAATAAGGTTTACAGTATTTTTAAATCATAGTGAAGTGTTTCTAAGTGGAATGCATTCATAATGTGTAAATTTGTCCGCATAGCTCAACCGGAAGAGCATCAGGTTAGTAATACAGGGGGCGCTGGTCCAATCCTTGGGCAGGGTGTTAAATTAACAGACGATCATCGGTTGTTAATGGGGTTATTTAGAATTTGTCTATCACCCTGTAATCAAAATCATGTTGGGAATTATATTGGCGGAGAAATAGGGTAGTTTAATGAAGTACAGGTTTAGTTATCAAGGAAAACCCCGGCTAGCACTGGACCGACCAAAAAAATAAAATCCGGCCATAAAAAATTAAAATTCTACATCTTAAAAATCCCACAGTAACTCACACAAAGTTTAGAATTGAAACATTGCAATCAACACGTCGTGATAAGTATTTGACGAGAGTTGTCCGAGAAGCATCGTGCTCCACTTTTCTTAGGACTTATGACGAAAGCAAAGTAGAAAAGAGGGCATTATTCTACTAAACTAAAAATATAAAAAATATAAAAAGGCAGATAGTTTAGAAAAAAATGACGTTCAGGGTAATCTTTCCTTTGGACCACACAGCCACAGACATCCTGACAAACTAAGGAAGATACTTTTATGCTGATAAGAAATAAGACTGTTAAAGTTAGCTCCCTTGAAACAAGAAGTGATGAAAAACAAGAAGAAAATTAAGATCAATCAGCATCACATTTGTAACAAATGGACGTTACTCACTGATCTTAAAGCATCTTGAATATAACTTACTTAATAGGGAGCTCACAGAAATGTCCAGTGATGAATGTTCAGGGTTTATAGGATAATGCTCAGCTCACATTATGCTCAGCTGAGCTGAGCACGACTCCTGTATGCTCAGAGAAGTGAGAGTAAGCTATAAGGAAACAGGGGCGCAAAAAATAATGCTGTATGAGTATGTTGCATAATGCTGTGAGTAGTGTGAAGTAAGTTGAGTCCAGGCTGTCATGAGTAATGCTCTATGAGGGATGTTACAATATGATGTGAGTAGTGTGAAGTAAGTTAAGCCTACGGTGTCATGAGTAATGTTCTATGAGGGATGTTACAATATACTGTGAGTAGTGTTAAGTAATTTGAGTCTAGGCTGTTATGAGTTACTCACTATGAGGGATGTTACAATATACTGTGAGTAGTGTTAAGTAATTTGAGTCTAGGCTGTTATGAGTTACTCACTATGAGGGATGTTACAATATGCTGTGAGTAGTGTAAAGTAAGTTGAGCCCAAGGTGTCATGAGAAATGCTCTATGAAGGATGTTACAATATGCTGTGAGTAGTGTTAAGTAAGTTGAGCCCAGGGTGTCATGAGTATTCCTCTATGAAGGATGTTACAGTATGTTGTGAATAGTGTAATGTTAGTTGAACCAGGTTGTCATGAGTAATGTGAGGAATGTTACAGCATGCTTTTAGTAACATTAAGTACGTAAAACAGGGTATATTATTATTATTGAAACATTGAGAAAATATAACGAAAAAATAGCATATACCATAAGCGGTAACACAATGCTACCGTAAACAATGTCACGTGATCACCCACCCCTGAAAAAGTAAACAAAAAATGTCGAGGATCTTTTTGAAAACATGTATTCTATTTTTAAAGGTTTGTGAATACGGCATACCATGGACATAATATAAACTCAACAAAATTCTACCAGCCTATAAAATTTATTTAATTTTCTTTTGGCTGGAAAGCTCAAATGTAAAATAAAACAACAACAAAAAAAACCACGTGGCTGTCATCTCAGCTGTTACTTTAGAAAGTCCCACTTTCAGTTTAAACTCACGCCAGTCTTTATCTTCTATGCACTTTTTCATTATCCCTCATGTACAGACTCAATCAAACCAAGTCTGCAATTTTCATGTAATTTTGTTGGTTACTATTATTTCCTTTTTTCTGTTGTTGAAGTAATTATCCTGTCCGTGCTTTGCCTTGTGCCCTGTCCTGTTTTTGTTTGGGGTCCTACTGGGCTCCTGGCCGCTGGTCCTTGTTGCTGGGTCGTGTGGGGGTTGCGGTCATTGAACGCCGCCTCTCCTTGTTTATCATATTTAATATGCTTCAATTTTTCCACGTTTTTGAAAGTGACAACCTAACAAGTGATGCCATGTCTCTTATTGAAACTCCCAAATGGCGTTTGCTTTTAGCATTTTTGTTTATTTTATGTTCTTTTTTTTGTCTTTTTATCACTCAATTTAGTTTCGCTTCTCTCCCTTTTTCCTCCATCCGCCACGGCGCTTAACTGGAACGACCTTGACCTCGACACTGTTGTCTGCAACATTGTTGACCTCCAGCCTCTTGATGATTCCATAACGCTTTGGAAAAGAAGCGGCGATCTCGGCCGAGATTTCTTCAATCAGTTGCTCGGCTGCCTTAATTCCCTCTAATGCTTCAACTGATAATGAAACTGTGGGTTCTGGTGGCGAAGATGATGTGTCGGCCATTTTCTTCAACTGTGCCTCTATGTATAGAGCCATACCTGGAAAGAAGCAGAAGAAAATATTGTCATACATTCCAGTAGGGTAACATAACAAACAATAAAATGTATTTTATTTAATTTAAGAGTTCCTTAAATGATTTGTTTCTTGCATTGCATCATCTATGATGCAGACGACATGATGTGTTCAAACATTCGCTAGATACATTTAGTTATGGCATGGCATGTTTATAACTTTTTTTTTACTTATTATTTCTCGTTAACGTTTCATTGGTGACTTTTATTTTAGAAAATTCCAAGTGTTTAAATTACAGAAACAAAGAAGAAAATTGTAACTGTGTGGTTGAAGGTGTGTGAGGCCTACAATTTACTGATGCATAACGGCATACTATGTTGTTTTGAGAAATATTTTTCATTAATAAAGAGATTTTGTGTTTTATGAAATATCAATCAATATTTTAATTTGCTTTCAATTTGATAAAAAGGATCGCAATTTCAATAACCACCTAATTTAATATTAATGACTAAAACAAAAGTGCTTTGGTATACATTTTAGCGGGGGAATTTAATGTATGTCCCTGCCTTGCTATTATTTGGATTCGAGACGGGGACTGAGGTGGGGGCAGGGGCGGTAGGGCTTTAATTCAGTGATGTATAACGGCATGGTTGAGAAATACTTCATTAATTATGTGCTTTGGTGTATCATGAAATATCAATCAATATTCTGAATTTACTTTCAATTAAATAAAAGAAATTAGAAACACAATTTCAATAATTACCTAATTCAATTTTTCTTTTCCTGTCTTGCCATTTCTTGACTTTTAATAAAAACGTCCTTGGAAATAGTGGAACCACAGCCACCATCTTCCTTGGACGTTTTGCTGGGGGTAGCGATTCCTCATCAGGGCTTTCGGAACGCTTCCTCTTTCTGGATCCATGTCTGCAAATAAGAAATTATAGTGAAAATATCTTCTTACCATTAATTAAGTCTAAAAATATGTAATTTTTAGACACTTTTGAATTCCAACAACTATATGCAAGAAGGGACTATTTCGTCAAACTGTAAAGTACCCTTTTTTGTTGTAACTAATTTGATCAGCAAGATCATGACACTACTAGATATATATATTACTTATTATGTTCCCTTACAAGTCATGGAAATAAGAATAGATCTGGTATATATACTAAATTAAATGAATAATTTCGGGAAAAAATATAATTTGATGTTGCAGAACATTTTGTGAATTTCTATAATATAGATCTATATACATGCAGTTATTAACTTAAAGATAAGACGGGTCTCACAACGTATGAGAATCGTGTAAGTGTATTTCCTATTCTAACAAGCGTATGAATATAAAAATACCTAACAGAGCTAGATATAATAAATTGTAGTCAATTGAACACAAGAGATTTCATGTGACCGAACAATGAGTTAAGTTTAGTTCTTATCAATATAATAATACACATACATTTTAATTATCGCCAGATACTATAAATTATACAGGAACTTACTTTAACATGTCCTGAAGACGTTCAACGCTTTGTGTTGTTTTCTTCATTGCAAAATGTCGTCTGCTAGAAAATTGTCGTCTGCTTCTAAAGATTGCTGTATCTGTTTTGACGTTGTTAGCCAAAGTAACAACGACGTTGTGACGACATCGTCAGTTACGTCACAATGTAAATACGTCATTGACGTATGTAGGTTAAAGGTCTCACATATTCTTTTACTTTTGGACCGTATACGCCGCTTTTCATGGAATGGCGCTAACGTGTCACATTGAATGTTCCATGATAACCGTCGTGAACACATCTGCGGATGTTTCTAAATTCAAAATTTCACCATTTTCATGTTTAAATGTAGAATTCTGCTTAAGCCGGTGCTAGGGGGCGTGAACGGTACCTTGCACTTTCCAGTACCGTCAATCAAACCGAGCCCGCAACATTTTCATTTTTTGTCGTTTTGGGCGTTATTTAGGGATTCGTTTTTTTTTCTTTTGTACAAATAATAAGGTTGATAACATTATTTTGAAGTTATAAAGAAGTGTTTCTAAGTGGAATGCATTCAAAATGGGTAATTGGTCCGCTTAGCTCAACAGGAAGAGCATCGGGTTAGTATTCCAGGGGGCGCTGGTGCGATCCTTGGGCAGGGTGTAATTTCTCCGTGAAAATTGATCTAAGCCACCAAGTCTAAGGCGATGGATCAACAAAATATAACATAAATCGTTTAACATCTGCATAAAATATAAAATTCTTAACATAAAAATCCACAGTAACTCCACACAAAATTCAAAATTGAAACATAGCAACCAACATGTCGAGTATTTGACAAAATTGTCCGACTTGCAGATTGCTCCACTTTACTCATTACTTGAGTTATGATGAAAGCAAAGTAGAAAAGGGGGTATAGTTCTACTAAACTGAAAATATAAAAAAATAAAAAGGCAGATAATTAAAAAAACGAGAACTGTCAGAAGAAAGTAACGTTCAACTATTCGAAAAAATTGTCACAACGGTGTTTCATTGAGTAAAATAATGCTTACTATTTGAATACATAAAATTGTCCGAAAAGGTCAAAGGCTTGTTATTAAGAAGTTTTATCGAATTAATCACTGTTTTTTTTATTATGAATGCTTAAAATTGTTCCAAAAAAGGAACAAACCCATCAGTAGTTATGGAGATACCAGCTTACAAACAAAAACTTTACCTAGAATTTCTAAGTTGAAAACATGATTATGAAAGAAAATCATAATTATGGGACTTGTGCCAATCATGTTAGCTAATCGCAGAGAACAAGTGTATGAAGTTTCAATCCATTCCCTACAGCAGTTATGAAGATACCAGCTTACACGCAAAAACTTAACCAAGAATTTCTAAGTCGAAAAAAGGGCATACATATGCAAAAAAGCAAATCAAAGTTATGGGATTTATGCCAATCATGTTAGATAATCACAGAAAACATGTGTGTAAAGCCTTCAGTAGTTATGGATATATCAGCTTACACGCAAAAACTTAACCAAGAATTTCTAAGTCGAAAAAGGGGCACTATTATGCAAAAAAGCAAATCAGAGTTATGGGATTTGTACCAATCATGTTAGATTATCATTGAGAACATGTGTGTAAAAGTTTTAATCCATTCCCTTCAGTAGTTATGGAGATTCCAGCTTACACGCAAAAACTTAACCACAGGGACAACGCCGACGCCGACAAATGGGTGACTGCATTAGCTCGATTATTCTAAGAAAAGTCGAGCCTTTGGTCTACACAGCCACAGACGCCCTAAAAAATTACAAACTAAGGAAGGAAATTATATGCAGTGGAAAAAAAATAAGATTGTTAAAGCTAGCTCCCTTGATGCAGGAAATGATAAAAAGAGTAGAAAATTAAGATCAACCAGCATCACATTTGTTATAAATGGTCATTACTCAGTGATCTTTAAGCCAGCTTGAATATAACTCCCTTTATAGGGAGCTCACAAAAATGTCCAGTGATCAATGTTCAGGGTGCTTAGCGAAATGCTCAGCTCACATTATGCTCAGCTGAACTGAGCACAACTCATGAATGCTTAGAGAAGTGAGAGTAAGCTATACTGAAGCAGGGGCACAAAAGAATAATGCTGTTTGAGTTTGTTGCATAATGCTGTGAGTAGTGTTAAGTAAGTTGAGCCTAAGATGCCATGAGTAAAGCTCTATGAGGAATGTTACAGTATGCTGTGAGTAGTTTTAAGTTGAGGCCAGGGTGTCATGAGTAATGCTATATGAGTTATGTAACATTATGCTGTGAGTAGTGTAAAGTAAGTTGAGCCCAGGGTGTCATGAGAAATGCTCTATGAGTGATGTATAGTATGCTGTGAGTAGTGTGAAGTAAGTTAAGGTCAGGGCGTCATGAGTAATGCTCTATGAGGGATGTTACACTATGCTATGTGTAGTGTAAAGTAAGTTGTGCCATGAGTAATGCTCTATGAGGGATGTTACATTATGCATGAGGGATGTTACATTATGCTATGTGTAGTGTGAAGTAAGTTGAGCCCAGGGTGCCATGAGTAATGCTCTATGAGGGATGTTACAATATGCTGTGTGTAGTGTGAAGTAATTTGAGTCAAGGCTGTCATGAGCGATTCACTATGAGGAATGTTACAATATGATGTAATATGGTATCATGAGTAATGTTCTATGAGGGAAGGTTCAATATGTTGTGATCAGTGTATGTAAAGCCCCGGTCACATATTCACGGATAATGCCACGGAAGAGCTACGGTCTAATCGTTCACGGATTACTACGGAAATGTGAAATTCCGTAGTCCGCTACGGTTCCAGTACGGACACACAACGGTATGAGCACGGAGTCCGACGGATTTACCACCAAAATCCCCAGGAGAGACACGGATTGTTACGGACCGACACGGTTTGATGCGGATCGACACGAATTAGGACGGATGCACTACCGATACATTATGGTCTGCTACGGTATAATCACGGCTAAGTACGAATAAGTACGGTCTGATACGGAGAAGAACGAATTGATACGGAGAAGAACGTATTGCCACGGATCTATACGGACCTAATACATTCGTCCACAATCTCTTGCATGCTAATTTTCAAAATGCCTCACAAGAAAAGAACACCTGGAAAACGAATTGCAGGGTTTAATGATTTCAGCGGAGAGGATTCGGCCTGATCTCGTCTGACCCCCGAGACACATCAGGTCTGATTAAAGTGAATTGCTTGAAGGACGCTGGGTCCTCAACAAGTTCGGAACTAAACATGAAGGCGTCTTCGTAAAAGCCCATCTTTAGTCCACCATCTCTCCTGTCCTCTCTTACCTAATTAGATATGGACTAGCAATCACTAAAAAAAAGGGTTGATCAAAACTGCGTCTCTTTTAATTTTAAAATTTGCTGTTCATTTTACAATAACATTAATTATCGTGAATGTTTATGTTTTAAAAATATGTAAAAGGCTTGTTAATTAATCTTCTTATAACTCAAGGGCCAGTGTCCAAGTCTTATGAGACACTTCGTTTCATGTACATATTTACTCAAATTTCACGATCCAATGTTTGTAAAATGTGTAACATTAAATTTTATTATTCTATTACTTGAATTGTAGTACGATATTTATATACATTTACCTCTATGCATGGCATCAAGCAGCTCGACCACTGCCTGCGCATTCTGAGCCATTTCAATATAAAGTTGCAGCCAGTAAATGGCAATTATCATTTATTGAATGTTCCCGCAAATATGTCTGTTTTTAACAAGAAGATAGTATCCTTGGAAAGTACATGATACTTAATTCATCCGTACTAAACAGTGGTGGACCGTACAAGTCCGTACGGTTTCGTGTTGCAACGCAATAAACCTTACAAGACCGTGCTAATCCCTGCCTCTCCGTAGTACAACGTATTACGATCGTGGCTTTCCGTATTAACCCGTATTAAAACCGTAGCTTATACGTAGGGTAACCGTACAAAAACGTAGTTCTCCGTACCAAACCGTGGAAATCCTTGACAAGTTGGTGGACTACGAATCAGTACGGACTAGTACGGTTTTCGTACGGACCAGTAAGTATCGGTACGTTTTAATACGGACTAGCAGGGATACGCTACGGTTGATTTTTCCGTAGCAAATTGTTGTGCATGTTCAAAAATTGACAAGGATCGCTACGGATATACCAGGACTACTACGATTGATTACGGTTACAATACGGAGAGCTACTGACCAGTACGGGTAGCTACGGACGATGCCGGAATTCATCCGTGGCTCTTCCGTGGGCGTATTCCGTGAATATGTGACCGGGATATTAGTTGAGCCCAGAATCTCATGAGTAATGCTCATTTGTAGGGGTTTACAGAAAACTGGGCGTTTATGAAGTTAGTCCGGTGCCCAAAGAGTAAAGTTCCCGCCCTGAAAGGGGGGGTTGGGTTACGAAAACTTTTTTTTGTAGTGTTTAAAAGGTTTTAAGTTTAAAGCTCTATTAGAGATGTTTCATATAGGGGATAAAAAAGAAAAAAAAACTTGGGGATTAAAATCCTGGGTAAATCATAAAAAAAGGGAATTATATACTTTTCTAAACCCGTAATGAACAAAAACTAACCGATCACCCCGAGTTTTGTTTTATATTGGGGAAAAAAAATAAAACCCCTAAATCCCCTTTTTTTTATTTCCCAAAGGAAATGGAAAAAACCCTTAAAATAAAATTTTTACCCTTTTCTATTTTTAAATATTTAAATTTCTTTATCGAAAATTTAAAAAAAAATTGGGAAAAGCCACTCATGTTGATCAAATTCCAATGTCGGAACGATCCTGGCAATCACATTCGTGCCCATGTTTTAGTTTATCACTTATAAAGGACAAGGATTTATTGCAATGTTTAAAAATTAAAACTCACCACGCTCTGTGGCCACAACCATTTCGTGCCAAAATGTTAAACCGCGCCCGTTCTCCCGCGTTGGAGTGCATGAAACCTTATTAAATTATTTTTTCCTTTCCAGAAATCACGGGTTAGGAAAAATGACACAAAAATCAGAGGTGATTTTTTTAAGGATCATTGACCGTTATAAAAAATCAAAAAATTTAAAAAATGATCGGGTTAGAACTTTTTTAAGTGATATAAAAATTGAACACTATAAACTTCTTAAAAATATCCCCAATGGTACGAGTTATAAAGCGATTTGCGCCAAAAAAAAAAGAAAAAAAATGTATTTCCCTATTTTATTTCGGGTCCTTTTATATTTTCCAAATGTACGTACAGTATTTTAGGGAAGCAAAAGGGTTTTTCAAAAAAATAACATTTTGGGGAGTTTATTTTGGGCTTTTTTTTTTGTTTGGGTTTGGTTGGGGGTTTTTCCCTCACACCACACATTTTTATCAAGGGCGACTTCCAACTTTTGGTAAGGAAGCCCTCGGGTCCCTTTCCGTGCTTTTTTTTCAGACACAAACGGGTACCCGAGTAGAACCGCCGACGTTCGCGTGTTATAGACAAATCAAGTATACATTTAAAAGAAAATTAGACTATTCTTAAGCTTTGTAGTTTACGTATTTATATCGTTCAAATAAATTCCATATAAGTAAAACGATTGCTGACATACCGTTGGCATAATATATAAACTCAACAAATTATACCAGTCTATAAAATATTTTATTTCCTTTTCTTTTGGCTGGAAAGCTCAAATGTTAAAAAACCAAATCACATGACTGTTATCCTGAAAGTCCCACTTTCAGCTTAAACTCGCACCAGTCTTCATCTCAAATGCACTTCTTGTTCATTATCCCTCATGTACATACTCAATCAAACCAAGTCTGCAATTTTCATGTATTTCGTTGGTTACTATTATTTCTTTTTATTTATTGTTGAAGTAATTATCCTGTCTGTGCTCTGCCTTGTGCCCTGTCCTGTTTTTGTTTGGGGTCCTTCTGGGCTCCTGGCCGCTGGTCCTTGTTGCTGGGTCGTGTGGGAGTGCGGTCATTGAACGCCGCCTTTCCTTGTTTATCTTGTTTATCATATTTAATATGCTTCACTTTTTCCAGATTTTTGACAACCTGACAAGTGACGCCATTTCTCTTACTGAAACTACCAAATGGCGTTTGCTTTAGCATTTTTCTCTATTTTATGCTCTTTTCTGTCTTTTCATCACTCAACTTAGTATCGCTTCTCTCCCTTTTTCCTCCATCCGCCACGACGCTTAACTGGAAACGACCTGACCTCGACACTGTCGTCTGAACATTGTTGACCTCCAGCCTCTTGATGATTCCATAAACGCTTTGGAAAAGAAGCGGCGATCTCGCCGAGATTTCTTCAATCAACTGGTCGGCTGCCTTAATTCCCTCTAATGCTTCAACTGATAATGAAACTGCGGGTTCTGGTGGCGAAGATGATGTGTCGGCCATTTTCTTCAACTGTGCCTCTATGTATAGAGCCATACCTGGAAAGAAGCAGACGAAGAAAGTGTACACATAACAAATAATAAGATATGATTGGATTGATGTATTCTTTAACATATAAGCTAATCACTGGATTGGGAGGGGGTGGGGTGTAAATTATTTACATAATTTTCATAAAAGCATACTATCTATTTTCAGAAATACTTCTTCTTTCACTTAGATCTTTGGTGTATTTAATAAAAATTTAATAAAAAGAAAATCACTATTTCAATAATTACCTAATTCAATTTTTCTTTTCCTGTCTTGCCATTTCTTCACCTTTAATAAAAACGTCCTTGGAAATAGTGGAACCACAGCCACCATCTTTCTTGAACGCTTTGCTGGGGGTAGCGATTCCCCATCTGGGCTTTTGGAACGCTTCCTCTTTCTAGATGCATGTCTGCAAGAGAGAAATTTTATAATTATGTTATTTAAGCACATTTTTCGGCTAATCAATTGAAGATCTATTAATAATTTGAATTGCTACGGTACATTGCATGTGAAAGTAATATGCGCGTATAAAGTCAGTTAAGAAAATTGACTGAATAAGTTAAAAAAATTAAACCAAATTAATCTTGTACAGTATGTACCGACTGTCTTTGCCATAGACTTTATCCGATTGTTTTTGATCGGGTTCGATTTTGTTTTGTTAGCGTATTCAAAATCGTAATTCTACCAAATATAAAATAGATCTTCTAGCATAAAATGATCGCCAGATACTATCAATCATATAGGTACTTACTTTAACATGTCCTGAAGACGTTCAACGCTTTGTGTTGTTTTCTTCATTATAAATTGTCGTCTGCTAGAAAATCGTCGTCTGCTTCTAAAGATTGCTGTATCTGTTTTGACGTTGTTAGCCAAAGTAACAACGACGTTATGACGACATCGTCAGTTACGTCACAATGTAATTACGTCATTGACGTTTAGTAGGTTAAAGGGTACACGCATTCTTGTACTTTTGGACCATACGCCGCTTTTCATGGAATGGCGATAAAGTGTCACATGGAAGTTTCCATGATAACCGCATAATGAACACATCGGATTAGTAATCCAGGGGGCGCTAGTTAGATCCTTGGGAGAGGTGTAATTTCTCCGTGAAAATTAACAGACGACATTGATCTCATCTCAAGTGGGATTAGCAGACGGTCACTGGCGAAGAGATTGGTACTAATAACTGGATTACTGATAAACTAAGACGGGAACAAATGGAACTAACCAGTACTGGTACCATATGAGGAATTATGATTATGGCCCGAGTAGGGCTCGAACCCATGATTCATGGGAAGAGAGGCAGACACCTTTACCACTATGGTTATTGTATTAATTTGGTCTATTTGATTTCATTTTTCAATGAATTACGTCGACGGTCACTTCTTAGCATAAGTTACACAATAAAAAATCTAATATTTTTTTAAGAATAAATAATAAGACAAGATGGAATTATTATCAATGAAAACCGCTAAGGCGATCGATCACCGAAATATAACCCAACCCGTTTAAAATCGGTGTAAAAAAATAAAAGCTATAAAACTAGAGTTCTTTACCTAAAAACCACAATAACTCAAGACAAAACCCAAATTTGAAACACACCAATCAGCAATGGACGTCCCGCTTATTAAGGGAGAACATCATAATTTTGTTAAAGTTATCTCCCTTGATGTAGGATAGCAGGAAATCTATAAAAAAAATTCCAACAAACTTTTACATCAACATTAATCACTGATCTTAAAGCATCGTGAATATAATTCACTTTCTATGGCGCCTACAGTTGTGTTCGGCGATTAATCTTCATGGTGCTTAGCATAATGCTCAGCTCACTTTATGCTCAGATGAGCTGAGCACAAGTAATGTATGCTTAGAGTGGTGAGAAGTAAGCTGAACTAAACAGGGACATAGAAGAATAATGCTGTATGAGTTATAATTTTGAATTATGCTGTGAATAGCGTTTAGTAAGTTGAGTCCAAGGTGACATGAGAAATGCTTTATGAGGGATTTTACAATGTGCTGTGAGCAGTGAAAAGTAAGGTAAGTTGAACTAAGGGTGTCATGAGCAATGCTCTATGAGAGGTTACAATATGCTGTGAGTTATGTGAAGTAAGTTATCTCCAGGGTCTCATAAGTAATGCTCTATGAGGAATGTTACAATATGCTGTGAGTAGTGTAAAGTAAATTGAGCCCAGGGTGTAATGAGTAATGCTCTATGAGGGATGTAACAATATGTTGTGAGTTATGTAAAGTAAGTTGAGTCCAGGGTGTCGTGTGTAATGCTCTATGAAGGATGTTACAATATGTTGTGAGTTTTGTGAAGTAAGTTGTCTCCAGAGTGTAATATGTAATGCTCTATGAGGGATGTTACAAAATGCTGTGAGTTATGTGAAGTAAGTTGAGTCCAGGGTGTCATGAGTAATGCTCTATGAGGAATGTTACAATATGCTGTGAGTAGTGTAAAATAAATTGACCCAAGGATGTCGTGTGTAATGCTCTATGAGGGATATTACAAAATGCTGTGATTTATGTGAAGTAAGTTGAGTCCAGGGTGTCATTAGTAATGCTCTATGAGTAATGTTACGATATGCTGTGAGTAGTGTAAAGTAAATTGAGCGCAGAGTGTAATGAGTAATGCTCTACGAGGAATATTACAATATGCTGTGAGTAGTGTAAAGTAAGTTGAGTCTAGGGTGTCATGTGTAATGCTCTATGTAGGGTGTTACAATATGCTGTGAGTAGTGTGAAGTTAGTTGAGCCCAGGGTGTCGTGAGTAATGCTCTATGAGGAATGTTACAATATGCTGTGAGTAGTGTAAAGTAAGTTTAGTCTAGGGTGTCGTGAGTAATGCTCTATGAGGAATGTTACAATATGCTGTGAGTAATGTGAAGTAAGTTAGTCCAGGGTGTCGTGTGTAATGCTCTATGAGGGATGTTACAATATGCTGTGAGTTATGTGAAGTAAATTGAGTCCAGGGTGTCGTGTGTAATGCTCTATGAAGGATTTTACAATATACTGTGAGTAGTGTAAAGTAAAGTGAGCCCAGGGTGTCATGAGCAATGCTCTATGAGGGCTGTTACAATATGCTGTGAGTTATGTGAAGTAAGTTGAGTCCAGGGTGTCATAAGTAATGCTCTATGAGGAATGTTACAATATGCTGTGAGTATTGTAAAGTTAAATTCAGCCCAGGGTGTAATTAGTAATGCTCTTTGAGGAATGTTACAATATGCTGTGAGTAGTGTAAAGTAAATTGAGCCCAGGGTGTAATGAGTAATGCTATATGAGGAATGTTACAATATGCTGTTAGTAGTGTGAAGTAAGCTGAGCCCAAGGTGCAATGAGTAATGCTCTATGAGGGATGTTACAATATACTGTGAGTAGTGTGAAGTTAGTTGAGTCCAGGGTGTCGTGTGTAATGCTCTATGAGGGATGTTACAGTATGTTATGAGTAGTGTGGAATAAGTTAAGTCCAGGGTGCCATGAGTAATGCTATATTAAGGTCCAGGGATGTTACAGGATAGACATAAAACAAGTAAATACTTAAGATTAACGCCCGATAAGTCATAAAATAAATTATCAAATACGGTTTTACTGAAACCGTATATGAAAAAAATGAACACTATGTACAGTAAACTTCTAAAATATATATTTAATGGTACGAGTAGAGCGATTTTGTGCAGAAAAAATAAATTCCGTATTTGATGTTTCTCTAAATTAATACTTTGTTCATTGTTTATTTTCCAAATGTACAGTATCTTAGCAATGGTTATCATAAGTAGCAACGGTGGGTTGTTTGTTTGTTTGATTGGGTTTTACGTCACACCGACACAGTACAGGCCATACTGCGACATTCCAGCTTTACTGGTAGAGGAAGACCTCAGTTGGCTTTTCCGTGTATTTTATTTCAAGGCACAAACGGGCACCCGAGTAGAACCGCAGACGTTCGGGTGTTATAGACAAGTCAAGTATACATTAAAAAGAAAATTAGATTGTTTTAAAGCATTGTAGTTTACGTATTTATTTCTTTCAAATAAATTCTATATA
Source organism: Ruditapes philippinarum (assembly GCF_026571515.1). Lineage (NCBI taxonomy): Eukaryota > Metazoa > Mollusca > Bivalvia > Venerida > Veneridae > Ruditapes > Ruditapes philippinarum. The sequence goes on from NW_026865026.1 coordinate 19,868, forward strand.
CAGGACGGTGGCTGGCATACCGTGGGCATACTATATAAACTCAACAAAGTTCTACCAGCCTATAAATAAATTTTTATTTCGTTTTCTTTCGGCTGGAAAGCTCAAATGTTTTAAAAAAACAAATCACGTGACTGTCATCTTAGCTGTAACTTCAGTAAGTCTCACTTTTAGTTTAAACTGACACCATTCTTCATCTCATATGCAGTTCTTCATTATCCCTCATGTTCAGACTCAATCAAACGAAGTCTGCAATTTTCATGTAAATTTGTTGGTTACTATTATTTTCTTTTATTTATTGTTGAAGTGATTATCTTGTCCGTGCCCTGCCTTGTGCCCTGTCCTGTTTTTGTTTGGGGTCCTCCTGGGCTCCTGGTCGCTGGTCCTTGTTGCTGGGTCATGTGGGGGTTGCGTTCATTGAACGCCGCCTCTCCTTGTTTATCTTGTTTATCATATTTAATATGCTTCCCTTTTACCAGATTTTTGAAAGTGATAACTTGTCAAATGACGCATTTCTCTTATCAAAACTCCCAAATTGCGTTTGCTTTTAGCATTTTTGTTTATTTTATGTTTTTTTTGGTCTTTTTATCACTCAATTTAGTATCGCTTCTCTCCCTTTTTCCTCCATCCGCCACGGCGCTTAAAAGGAACGACCTTGACCTCGACACTATCGTCTGCAACATTGTTGGCCTCCAGCCTCTTGATGATTCCATAACGCTTTGGAAAAGAAGCGGCGATCTCGGCCGAGATTTCTTCAATCAGCTGCTCGGCTGCCTTAATTCCCTCTAATGCTTCAACTGATAATGAAACTGCGGGTTCTGGTGGCGAAGATGATGTGTCGGCCATTTTCTTCAACTGTGCCTCTATGTATAGAGCCATGCCTAGAAAGAAGCAGACGAAAATATTGTTATTCATTTCAGTAGTGTATACATAACAAACAATAAGATATAATTTGTTTTATTTGATGAGGTTGACTCTTGATTCTTTAACATACAACAGTTTTATTGTTTTTAGACCTTGATTTGTTTCTTACAATCTATGCTGATGTAGACGACATTTTTGTTCGCTAAATTCATTTCAAACATTCACTAGATCTCTGAAATAATTACATAATTGTATGGCATGTTTATAACATTTTTAGTTTTTTTCCCCTTTTTTTTGCTTACGTTCCAACTATTGGTGACTTTTATTTTAGAAAATTTCAAAAAAGTTTTCAAATTAAAGAAACAAAGAAATTAATTAAAATACACGAGTTAGTTGCAACACCGGCCCTTGCATGAGGGACTGCGGGGATAACAACCAAGGAAATCAGCCACATTTTTTACAGTCTGTTTCTTTTTCTCGCGATGGGGGCTCAATAAAACAAAAGTATGGTGGTATTTAGCGGGGAATTTACTGTCTGGAATGGTACGTTCGATTAGGAGGCGGTCAGTCGGTTGGGGATGGCTTTAATTCACCGATAGTTAATGACATACATACTATGTTTTGGAAATACTTCTTCATTAACAGCTTTATGACTTATCTATGTTTATTTTGTATTTACTTTCAATCTTATTTAAAAAATATATCACAATTTCAATAATTACCTAATTCAATTTTTCTTTTCCTGTCTTGCCATTTCTTGACCTTTAGTAAAAACGTCCTTGGAAATAGTGGAACCACAGCCACCATCTTTCTTGGACGCTTTGCTGGGGGTAGCGATTCCTCATCCGGGCTTTCGGAACGCTTCCTCTTTCTGGATGCATGTCTGCAAGAAAGAAATTATATTTATTAAAGCACATTTTATCGGCTAGACAATTGAAAATCTATTAATAATTTGAATTGCTACGGTACATTGCATGTGAAAGTAATATGCGCGTATCAAGTCATTGAATAAGTTATAAAAATTAAACCAAATTAATCTTGTACAATATGTACCGATTGTCTTTGCCATAGACTTTTTCCGATTGTTTTTCATCGGATTCGATTTTGTTTTGTTAGCGTATTCAAAATCGTAATTCTACCAAATATAAAATAGATCTACTAGCATAAAATGATCGCCAGATACTATAAATCATATAGGTGCTTACTTTAACATGTCCTGAAGACGTTCAACGCTTTGTGTTGTTTTCTTCATTATAAATTGTCGTCTGCTATAGAATCGTCGTCTGCTTTTAAAGATTGCTGTATCTGCTTTGACGTTGTTAGCCAAAGTAACAACGACGTTATGACGACATCGTCAGTTACGTCACAATGTCAATACGTCATTAACGTTAGTGGGCTAAAGGGTACAAATATTCTTTTACTTTTGGACGTTACGCCGCTTTTCATGGAATGGCGATAACGTGTCACATGGAATGTTCCATGATAACCGCATAATGAACACATCTGCGGATGTTTTAAACCATTTTCATGTTTATATGTAAAATTATTCTTAAGCCGGTGCTAAAGGGCATGAACGGTACCTTGGATTTCATTACCGTCTATGAACAGGCTCAATCAATCCGAGCCAGCAACATTTTTCAATTTTGTTGTTTTGGGCGTTCTTTAGGGATTTGGTTATTTTTCTTTTGTACAAATAATAAGGTTGCTCACAGTATTTTGAAATTCTAGTTAAGTGTTTCTAAGTGGAATGCATTTGTAATGGGTGATTTGTCCGCTCACCACAATAGTAAGAGCATCGGAAATCCAGGGGTCGGTGGTCCGATCCTTAAGCGAGGTGTAATTTTTCCGTGTAAATTGATAGACGACATCGTGTGTAATATTTATTTGTTTCTCATTGCCGATTAAAAATTCATGTTTATTAGTATATAGACGGTTACAATCGTAACATCCTCGGATATTATCTATATATAAATACTGAAACAAAAAAGAAACTTTCTCCAAGTTTGAATGTAGATATGTTAGTACAGTTTTTCAATCCTTTAAAACTCGATTTTTACGTTGAAATAAAATGAAGAGAATGGAATATTTTTACATTTTACTAGTTTAAAAAATATTAAACTGATAAACTTTGAGACGAATAGATTTTTTTTGAATATTAAAGTATCTCTTACAATTCGTCTAAAATCATGTGGGACTATTTCTTACAGATATGACCCTTGGCATATTACTGCGCGCGGCATGAATCTAAGAGGTTCGTTGCAGTTTTTTTGTTACATTTGAATTTTAAAGAAAGAAACGCATAATATAGAATTGAAAACATGATAAATAGAATACCAAACAAGTGTCTGGTATTATAAATATGAGCCTTACCCTTCTTTTTTTGTCTAAACCTTGTCTGATAAATTTTGTAATATAAGACATTAGCTTGGTATTTTCTATTTATTTACACCCACCATGCAAGAAAAAAAAGAAAAAAAAATGATGGAAATAATTGCTTTAACGAAGAATTGAAATACTTAAATGGCTAAATCATTTGAGCCATGCCATGATAAAACCAACATAATGGGTTTGCGACCAGCACAGATCCAGACCAGCCTGCGCATCCGCGCAGTCTGACCAGGATCCATGCTGTTCGCTTACCAACCCTATTACAAGTAGAGAAACTGATAGCGAACAGCATGGATCCTGATCAGACTGCGCGGATGCGCATGCTGGTCGCTAACCCATTATGTTGGTTTTGTCATGACGCGACTCATTTGATCTCTGCACGTGTATATCTTTTCGAACATTTTCCCTGAACACTTGAATTCAAGAAATATACCGACGGACAAACGACATCCTATCCGGTATTACATGTATATAAAGCTAGACCGTAGTGTACGTCATATGAATTTAAGATGTTTGCATTTCACCTACATATATATTTGGAAAAAAAAAAATTGTATGCATACACTAAAACAGGATATGCTGCTAGTGACACTTGTAAGTATATCTATTTTAGAATAGTTTCCAGATATTTCAATCCCGTTTTGTTTACATTTCAAAGTTTAATCAATCAAACAAAAAAAGTTAAAACTTAAGTATCATGCAAGTTATCAGGCATGATATATTTCAAGTATGAAAGACGTGTTTGACACTTTAAACAAACTCCTCACAGTGATTTGATTGGTTACGCTCAAGTCTGTGTAGCCAAGCAAAGGGGGACCACAATGTTTGCTCCCTAACAGGCCAATCTGATATCCTCGGCTATAATGCTCCGCAATAGATCTCTGATACCAAACTCCCCGCAGCGGTTACTTCCCCTGATCAGTACAGAAACAAAGTAATAGTAGCAAAGCATGACGTAACCGCTGTGAGATGGTTTGCTCTGATACAATAAGAGGGTGACATCATTCGCATGATTCCGCCATTTTGTTTGTTTATGTTATGGTGTCAGTTGTAAAATATCAAAATTTTGTCATTATTTTTTTTTTCATTAATGTAACTCGGGTTTTGCATGCAGAATTTCTCTTTTAAAAACTTCTTTGTATATTCATTGTATATTAGGCCCGACAATCAGTCGGTATAATATTATACAAGAATTTACATCTTAACCCCATTTTTTCGTGTTTTGCTTTTTTTTTGCACAATCATTTAATGAAAGAAACTTATAGTGATAGGGAATATCAAATTTGAATTGAAAAGTTAAAAAAAATCTAATTTCACTTGTGGTGGCATTAGCTTCCATACTGATCTGGGCAAATAACCGCTCCGGAAGGTTTTAAAAAAGTGCAGACGATATTTTAGCAGATTACAAAAATATTTTTAACATGCCAAGGGTTAACTTAAACCTTCACTAGAGCTAATACAAGTATAAAATAAAGACCCGAAATCACAGAGATGAAAGATGTACAGCACGGAATTCGCAAGGTTGGTAACTCAGTGAATCAGTAAAACATTGTGCTAGAGTTATGTGTCTTGGTCGTTGACCAACGGTTCTATCAGAAAATTTGCGTGGAGATTTTTTTGAATATGTTATGGAGACAAAGTTGCATAGGAATTTTGGGGAAGTTAAGAATAAAGGGGAACAATTCAGTTGTAAACCCTTAAAGCTGCATGCCTCCAGATGAGCCAAAACTATTTCAAGTAAATCAAAAAGTAAACAGATTAAAGTAATAATTTACATATTACGCACGATTAATGACTTAATTTTTCGGTATATATCACCATATTTATATTGCGTTACTTACGCAATAACTGTTATTTTTCCATATATTGACACCTCTTTTTCAGTAATTTAAGTGAATTGTATATGTCATTTGTAATATATAGATTACTTTCTCTGTTCCCTTTAAAATATTTAATTTATTTTTATTTACATTTTTTTCTTCAATTTTCTTAAAATATAAGCATGAATCTGGAGGCATGCTGCTTTAATCCTGTTGAAATTTGTGAAATTGATTTATCCAGCTTTGACTTTGGAACAGTCCATTCAAAATTCAGCTTGACAACAATTGTGTTACGGGGTATAAAGCAATGTCGGACATAGACAGCTGTGATTAATTCGGCCGAATATGTCCCACACGTGGGACATATACGTTCCACGACATATACGTTCCCTAACATATACGGTCCACGACATATACGGTTCGTGACATACACGGTCCGCGACATATACGGTCCGCGACATATACGATCCGCGACATATACGGTCCGTGACATATACGGTCCGTGACATAAATGGTCCGTGGCATATACGGTCCGCGACATATACGGTCCGCGACATATACGATCCGCGACATATACGGTCTGTGACATATAGGGTCCGTGACATACATTGTATACGGTCCGTGACATATACGGTCAGACAAAGCCTGATCGTCCTAGGCTGGCCTGTATCTAGGCTCTATACTGCTGGAAAAGGCTAATTGCTTCTGGTTCCAACGGGCCAAGAGTAAACGAGGGCACGCAATCGGAACATCCTTGGCTATTATCTATAATAACTGAGTAAACTGACGGAAAAGGCCGAAAAGTTGCGATCATGAGGGCTCGTAGTTGTTCAAGGTGTCGAAGAACCGAGTATTTACCACTAACGCTATATTTAAATGTTGTCGACGTATACTTGAAGTGTTTAATAATGTTTAATCATTTAATGAAATGTCATGTTTTATGAACCTGATAACCAAAAGATGTACATTTATTTATCAAATTTCCATTTCAATTCAAGGAAAAATGAAAGCCACAATATGCGAAATAAAATAAATAATAAGTAAATAAGGAGTAAATATCAGTATGCGAATTTATGTACTGTATATGAAAAAGAAATATTTTATGGGTGTAACACATATGAATGAATTTTTTCTATAAATACAGGATTTACTTTCATCGAGTGGTTGAAAATAAATATTTCACAAATGAAAAAAATAACAACGGGGAGCATGTTTCCCTGCAGTGAAAAAATATGAGCCGCGTCAAATGGGTTTGCGACCAGCATGGATCCAGACCAGCCTGCGCATCCGCGCAGTCTGATCAGGATCCATACTGTTCGCTTACCAACTCTATTACAAGTAGAGAAACTGATAGCGAACAGCATGGATCCTGATCAGACTGCGCGAATGCGCAGGCTGGTCTGGATCCATGCTGGTCGCAAACCCATTATGTTGGTTTTGTCGTGACGCGGCTCATATATCTTTGCGGTGAAAATGCGGAAAATGAAAATATGCATTTTTATTTCATCAATATTTCATTTTTAGATATTTATATATCATTAAATGACATCGGTTTATTTTTTTTTACTACCAATTTTCAATAAATTAAACTTGCTGAATAGCTTCCACACTTGAAAGTTTTGAAAGTCCCTGGCGGGAATCAAACTCAATATAATTAGGGGCAAGTGAGTCAATATTCGGAATGGTTCGGACACGGACGTATCAGTTGTATAAAACCGTCAAATGCCAGTTGCATTTTTTGTTTGTTTTGATAATTAAACAATGGAACATTAGGTTTAACAGAATGAAAGTCGGGCTAATTTAATCTTCAAATAATTCAATAACTTATGATATAAATCTTAAATTACGTATTTTATAAACCCCATGCTGTCACAAAAAGTTCCTTTTACGTATACAGTTTATCAGTATAAACTATTAATGTTTTAAAAGCTCTCAAAATGATTACAAATTTGAAATTATAGTTGTATCATTTTATGTCACTAGAATAAATTTGCTGGAGTTGAACATTAGTTTAAAATTTGTAATATGCTATTGTAACCCTTCAGGTTCCATCCAAGCGTCCAGTGCAGACCAAGATCAGCCGGTACATGGACAAATGGACTGATGGATGGATGCACGTCCAGACAGACGGACGAACGAATAAACGAACGGAAATGCCAACAGCCAACATGAAGGGATTTATTTGATCTTGTTGCATTTTTCCGACATTAACCAGTAAAAAATCCACTTCTAAGCAAGTTTACGTGATAACTATTTTTTAAACTAAGGTTTTGGATGGAATGAAGCCAATAAATCATTAGATGTTGGCCCGGACGGACGGACGAAAAAAAAAACACCAAACAAACTTACGCACGAACTAGCAAATGGAATTTATTATTTTTTTCTTGAATTTTGACAACTAATCCATTCATTAGATATTATTTTTCTCACTCATATGGATCAACAAAAATGTGTTTTCGCTTAAAAACATATGTGGATTTCCGCTAATACATATGAGGGCACACATTCATATGCGTAACTTATAAACGATCAATAAATAACTTTAGTGGTTAAGGTGTCTGCCTCTCAACCCAGGGATCATGAGTTCGAGCTCTATTCGCGACACGACCATGTTTTTTCATATAGCACCACTACAAAGTAGATTTCCAGGAAGCGGGCTCGAAAGTGATTAATATAAGTTTCAAGAACTTGTTACGTAATCCAGCCAAAATAAATAAATTTAAACCAAAATCAATACAATCAAACCAGGATACAATTCGATCTTATAACCTCTGGTATCTAAGTTGAAATGCTGATAAAACTTATATTGCATTTTCATATCCTGAATTGGTTATCTTAGGTAAAAAACATCTCCACATTAATTATGAGAAGTAGTAGGCGGGGCACTTACATTGATTCTATAAATAGACGCACCAATCAGAAGCCGCTGCGTTCATTTTAAGAAAAGTTTTGCGTTTTAAGATATAAAAGTTTGAAATAATTCTATAAGAATTAGTATTAAAATTTAAAACTAACAGGGTGCATTTATAATTTGAATTTTCGTTGGACTGTTTAGAGAGACGAAACAAAAAAATAAACGAAAAAAGCAGAGAATATCCGAGAGCGTTAGAGAACAGGGACTCTGAAGAAGTAAGCTTTTTTTGGATGTCAATTTTTTATTATCATTATTATTATTATCATTTCTTTATAAATTAATTGTTTTTATAATTATCAAAAAGAAATGTGTTCGGTCCTATCATTATCTAATTTATGATTTTAATAATATTGTATTACTTTTGAAAAAAATTTGAATTCTTAAGAATTAGTCAACAATTCATGAAAAAAAAAAGATAATACATTTTTCCCATGGTGACGCCATTTGCGTTATATAGAAAAAGCGTATGAAATATAATGAAAATGTATCTATGTTCTTAGTAAGATATTTTTCATATTTTCACTCAAGTGTCGCACTTTAATTAAAAAAAAATTCTATCAAATTCTAAGTGAGAAAAGTTATCTATATATATATTCAAACAAACATAAGTATGTCGTCTATGTAAACAAGACATGAGCGCGCTTTGATGTTTTTTTTTATTAAATTCTAAACTTCTTAATGAGAAAAGTTCCCTAGATATATTCAAACACCATATATAAGTATGTATAACAGATATAAGTATGTCCTACAAGACATGGGATCGTTTAGGGCATAATCTATATTTATTATACATCATGATTTTAATATTAAATTACTGGATGATTTAAGAATCGTGCATTTTTTGTTTACGTAAATCATACTCTGTTGTGTACGTAGATCCTACTATTGTGTACACAGGAAATTATGACTCTCGAAAGAAATGCATGCTTTGTTCATGATCATGATATTATATATTTTTTATATTTTTTGGGCATATTTTTGTTGTTGTTGTACATTAGTGCATGACACAACGATTAAAATATATCAGTGCGAACCGTTCGGCTTTCAATACTCACGTTCTCTGAGAATGGTAGTGAAAGTCGGGGCAGGGCAAACACAGTGAAATAATATATGTTTTGTGTTCTGTTTTAAGAAATCGCTAAAATTAACATACTATCATAATTAATTAATTAATTAATTAATTAATTGATTAATTAATTAACACAATATATTAACACTAATACATTATTACGATAAGTAATCAATTATTTAAATAATAAACACAAGATATGTAAATGAATGTAAATTAACACAATACCAATACATTTTACACAATATAACTATAATTTACACAAATGAATGCATTTGTAAATTTACACCATATCAATAAATTGACATAATATCCTTAAAATCACACAATATAAATACAATGTATAAATATATTTCATTTCATTTATTGGCAAATCGGCAAATTCAAATGCCTTTGACCATTTAAATATAAATTAACCCAACATCTATAAATTTACAAAGATTTAAGAATGAGCCCTTCCAACCGCGAAAAAAAGTTGTTGAATGGTTCTCATCGGTCATGTTAAGCTAAGCCATTTTTTTTTTTGCTTTTTAGATGTACATGTACGTATATTAAGTATATAAGTGTACAAGCTCCAATTTTATGTTTAAAACTTTTTTTTTAAACAAAGGTTTGCATGCTCTGATTTGTTCTTATTTCTGAAGCTTAATGTGGTTTTCAGTATGCTTTCTTTGAATTCATTAGACCTTTTCTGTAAGTCTATAGAATGTCAAATCTATAATAGAGGGGCGAGGGATTTGATAAGCCTGAGGGTTTCTGCAGATGTAAATGAATGACAAAAGGTGCGTTAGCGCTATTCTTGCATAAAAGTATAATGTTGGAATAAGTAATTCCGTGTTTTGTTGGAATCAGTAATTCCGCATTTTGTCACTTGTTTTCGTATAAAGAAACTATTTTGGAATGCTTGCTTTCCACACGCTAGAGTGATGTAATTTGATAGGCATATTAACGGGACTGTCATTGCATAAAACTATTTTACATAGGGCCCTGAGTCAAGCGTATTTCAAAAAGTGCACTGCGTTCGCAGCAAAAAGTCGCGGCTGAAGATTGTTAATACTTGCCGCGATATTTAATGAGACCGTTGTTGAGGAACAAAAATTTGAGGCCTATAATTTCTCCCCTCGATTTTTTGTAGAATTTCTACAACACTTGCAAAAAATGTAGCCGATTTCTTTCTGTTCCTCGATTTTTTTATAGACAAACGAGGGATAAATGTAGCTACCGGCCACTGGAGTCAAAATGTCCGTTTCTGTTTGCAACAACTGTTATAAAATATCAAGGTTTATACGTTCCCCGCGACATTTTGTACGATTTCGACAGCAAATCTCGCGGGTTTGTAAGTTGCTCGCGACATTTTATGATCTCGCGGGTTCGAAATGGTCGCAACCGGCCACCATAGATTTGTGTTTAATGTACAATGTATAACACGCATAGATATATTAAATCGCAGTGTAGTTTACGGCAAGACTTTACAAATCAATGGGTTATTGCATTACAACTAACTTTTACTTCTGATTACTGTATAGCTCATTTAGTGCAAACTGACACAATTAAAATTGTATCATCTTTTTGCAAGCACAAGGTAGATGTCATTGTTTAGAAGAAGCACAGTGTATATACAACCAAACAAATCTTAAAACATACGGTTACCATTTGCAATTACATTAATGCTCAAATAATCACCTTTTTAATTTATACTGTAACAAAAAAAAAATAATATACGCATACATGTATGGAAACAACTAGAAATACGTCTGTCTACGGACTGATGGACAGACAAATGCAAACTTATAGTATATGCCCTCCCTACCCCAACCAAGTACTTGGGAATAAAGCGACATTGTTTTGAAATGCATACTTACCAATATCTATGAATTGCATACCACGAAATCATGCAAACTTTTCACATAACAAAACGCCAACATGTAGAAAAATAACTAATGAATTATAATTACTCACAACTCACAACCTCATCATGCATGCTGCCGTTTCTTCTATTAACTGTTTGAATTGCAACATAAAAGTGTACTGTCAGCCACATTGCTCCGGCCTTGCGTAGTCCAACACGCACGTGCGCGGTTTTCGCAATAAATTTACCCAACATCTATAAACTTACAAAAGTCACAATAAAAAAATCTTGTCATGATTTAAGCTAAGTCACCACACAATCATTTGCAAAATGATAACCGAACTTTATATTATACCTAAATAGTTGGTGTATGTTCACCGATTTGCACGTGGAGATCGTGAATGTACTCAAGTGTTAAACACCTTTAGCGGTATTTAACCGTGTTTACATGTATGTGACCATTGACAAAAGAAAAACGATCTTTTGTTCATTGTATGTCGATCTCATAGTTTGCTACTTAACATTTGTTTTCTCTTCATAAAATACTTAACGCTAAGTTTAGTTGAAATTCAAACATGCAAAAAAGGTGATCATGTTTGATTTTCACTTAGAATGTCCGAAGAGGTTGTTAAGTATTATCCAAAGTAAAATTATGTTTGTCCTTATATGAGTATTACAATTTTTGTATACCAATTTTTATGGTATAAATTTTTAATGAATTTCATTTATGTTATTTAACCAGTCGAATATCAGATGATCTATTTATGTATAGGAAACACATCTTTTCAATTTTTTTTTATTGTTTATTCTTTGTTAATTTTTTTGTTTGCTTGTTTTTGATTCTGCTGTAACACATAAATAAATTTCAAAACAAATTCATAAATAACAAATTCATTGGCTATGTATGTCCATTCGCTGCTCGCTTTATGATTAAATCAAAGCGCTGCAAACACTGATGCGTTCCCTTACTGATATTGAATGAGTGTAGGTTCAATACTGAATTTATTGAACGTGTTGAATAAAATTATATAATACGAGCGTCTGGTGGGGATGATAATATTTTAGTGAACGAGATGAATAAATTTAGTAATGAACCTACACGAATACAATATTCTAGTTATCATATTACCCAAAATAAAGACTGTTTAAAGTGCAAAATAATCATTGTTCATTGACGCGGCTATAGTGTAACGCTAACATTTAGCGCGTCTTTACACTATGTTTGTATAACGTAAATGACGTCAAAATATATGCACGGCCGTGCATTTTAGGGAGTCGCAAAATTAGCACGGGTATGTCTATAACTCTTCCTGCAAAAGACTAAGAATATTCATTTTGCTTGCGTTGCATTTGGTGTCTCTATATAATAAAATTACAATTTTTCAATGTCGCATCTATTTGATTTTAATTAACGTCGTGTGTTTTTTAGATTAAAATTTTTAAAGCGGGAACTATTTTTGAAGTCGGAAAGTTACAGATGCAGTCGACATCACATCAGTTTAAATAAGTTTCATTTTGTTTTTACTTAGCAACTAAAGCGACCGAACTCTACATGTATGACTTCGATGATTCCATGCTGAAGCGATCTATTACAAATTTTGTACTTTTTTAAATCTTTATAAAATTTTACCTTTGGACTCCCAGCATTTGCACTACGTGATGTTCAAATTAAAATATTTTGGATATAACCTGTGTACTGCTGCAATATGATTTAGTATTGTACTCAACTGTGTGAAAATTACTTGCAACTATTATATTGGTCTCGGCTAGCGTCCAATATAGGTTTCACAGCTGTGTACTGCTGCAATATGATTCAGTATTGTACTCAGCTATGTTAAAATTACCTCAAAATATCTTCCAAGGTGATCCAAAATGTGCGTAGGTTGCTAAAATTATGTGTTATATTATATCAGATAATAACAGAGAACACTTAATAAATTTCATACGTTTGATATAATTACTTTGGGCTGGAAAATGTAAAATTAAATTAAATATATTTACTTCATTTTCAGTTTTTGTATGACGTTGAAAATGTGAATATTTCATTCATCCTCCACAAAAATATGCTAATAATGTAAATTGCTTTCACTGTTTTTTTTATTCAAACGACAACTTTATGTTATATGAAGATCTATATTTGAAATGGGTAGAAAAGTTGTAATACATGTAGTTTACGTCAACAGACATGTCTATTTGTTTTGTCTGCCTATGTCAATATTTCATCTTTTTGGATGTCAAAAAAACATGAGTTTTTTATAATGATTTAATGGTAGAATTTCAGTGAATTTTTACTCTTAAGGATTGGGTAATTTATAAAGAGGCGACAACCAATATATAACAATTTTAATATTAATCAGGGATATGGATTACTTAAATCCGGAAGTGCTAACGTCAAATAAGCTTCTAAAAATAGACATTTTTTATTGGCTAACCGTTTATCTTAAAATTTTCCCTTCTTCCGGCTTTGTTCGAAGTGGTCGTCTGTTGTAAATTAAAACACTTCAAAAAGGTATATAAATAGATTTAAACATTTTGCATGCTGGGAAATTGAAAATTAGTCGTATGTTGTAAGTGTCGTCAGCATTTTAACAAATTTTCTCAAAATAGAAATTCATTAATAAAATGAATGAATAAATAAATAAATAAATAAATAAATAAATAAATAAATAAATAAATAAAATGAATGAATGAATGAATGAATGAATAATAAATAAAATGAATGAATGAATGAATAAATAAATAAATAAATAAAATGAATGAATGAATGAATCAATGAATCAATGAATGAATCAATCAATCAATCAATCAAAAATAAAATTTTGGTTCATATTCATTTTTTTTTTGCTAGCTTGCACAGTAAACTTCACTTATAAATAAAATAAAATGAATGAATAAATGAACGAACGAACGAACGAACGAACGAATCAATCAATCAAACAAAAATAAAATTAAGATTCGTATCTAATTATTTTTTTGCTCACTTGTATCGAATACAGTAATAGCGAATTAAAAAGAAAAAAAACTGACCAGAATTTTGCTCTTTTTTACTCATTATGAAAAATATCTTCTAAGCGAACACGGATATAAGGAACTATCGCTTATATGGAACTCATATTTTAGTCGAATATTATCTATCCGATTACAATGTCAGAAAGGTGCGCAGGTTTTGGTCGAAATTTCTTCGTATTTTAAGAAGTGATTCATATTTGGTGAACTTATAGATATAGCTTTTTGTTTGGCAAATATTATCAACAGATAAAATCATTCTATGTGTGCCTTATCGAAAAAACAAACAAAAACAAACAAAAACATGCCTTTTTTTCTTGTTGCAGATCCGGGAGCTTATTAACAAGAAAAGTACTGATAACGAATATTGCTTGTGTAATAACAAATATCAAAATAAAGCATAATTTTATTGGGTGTTTAACTTTATATCACTTTTATTACCAATGATAATGAATAAGCAGGTGTTAATATATATATGACATGGTTATTTTAAACCCAAAAGAGCCAAAATAAAATTACGCTTGAAAAAAAATTATTATAACGTCTTTATAGAAGCCCTTACCTTAAAGAAACGGTTGTTATTTTTGACAAATGAAAATAAATTGAAATAAATGGCTATTTTTATTTGATTTTATAGATGTAAGCTTATCTTTTATACCGTCTGACTTTGTTGAAAATCATTGCTTATTTGTTGTTATAGATTTACTATGCTCATCATTGAGTAAAATATTTTATCAAGGAAATTTTTAGTGAAATTTATAAAATTCTTTACAGAATATGTCTAACTTGAATAAAAGAATGATATTATTATTATAGTATGTTTTCTAACATTGTATGCTAACATTTTAAGTTTATATAATTTGATTTGACGAAATATTCGTACTTCCATTCATTATCTTGCCGAATTATTTGTATTTCTATGTGATAATAATTTGTCGAAATATTCGTATTTCCATTTGTAATAATGATTTGCAAATTTTTTTCTCGTATACTCATTAACGCTTCATGTAAAGAAAACAGCTTTAAGCCATAAAAGAAGCAAAAATAAACAAAGTGGTATTTTGTCCTCCGTGCAAATCCTTGATCAATGTATCATCACCGTAACTAATGACCAAAAAATCCAAAGATAGTACAACTTTATGGCTAATGAGTATCATTTTGGGAACTTATCAGTACAACAAAAAATCAAAAGCTTTTAAGAAATGAAATTAATTTGAGGGATTAATGAGCCATTTAAATTAATTTTCTATAAATAAGATGATTACGTAACAATTTATTGATATGCATGGACAATGATCTTGGTGTATCATTAAAACATGATTGCATTACATGTTTGAGTAAGGAAAATAAATAAATAATTTCATAAATAAATAAATAAATAAATAAATAAATAAATAAATAAATAAACAAACAAATAATTAAATAAATAAATAAATATTATAAATGAATATTATAAATGAATGAATGAATGCATGAATGTTTGTGAACGTACAAACGAACGTATGAACTAATCAATCAATAAATCAATCAATCAGTCAGTCAAGCAAGCAAGCACACTAAAACACACAAATATTCTCACACATATTAAGTCGAACCATCTAAACACAAACTCTTCCTCATATACCAAAAAAAAAAGGATTTAAATATTTTGAAAATAATGAGATAAAAAAATAGCCGTAGCGCTAACAAAACAAAACAGAATCATTTCATACATGTAAATAAGTTTGATAAGTTTATTTTCAATATTCCATAAGGTCATATAGCCCATGAGGATATACAATGCATTATATATGGCAAGACAGTATATAGCATAAATGTACAAAACAATTGAAACAGCTGAGAAATATATTCAATTCTTTATTTTAGAGCCAACACCAGAGTATAACTCACCTTCCTGCTTGTTGTTTTGATATATGGTGCAATAATGGATGAGGATCTACAAGTCATGAAGAAAGATGTTGCCGGAAGTGGCGACACAAATCTAGACGAACCGGAAGTTATCATTACCAGGTTTGGTGGTAACCCGGATGAACAGGAGCATTGTCACGTGACTAACATTTCTAACGGGAATATTGAAGAGCAGAGGAAGACGCAACCAGACGAAGTAAGAATATCGATTTCGGAGCCTGATGAGAAGGTATGGAAATACATTGAATTATAAATTATGTGCTTCTACTTGATTGTTATTTTCCTTATTTTTATTTCATAGATACAAAACCTGCATAATAAGTGTAATGGATTTGTCCTGCTTTGAATTTGGGACAATCCATTTGAAACTTAAGGGATTTTAATCGCAAAAAATGAGCTGCTACGTCAAACCATACACACAAGCAGGTAAAAGTAACCACTTCCTGTTTCAGCAGGGTATGGGTTAATACATTACCAAAAATTAAAAATTTATTGCGCAATCATCCATCGACTAATTTTTTGTGCATCGTATAAACTTAAGTTCTATTTATGAACTATACACACCAATAACCAAACACCCGGACAAACTTTTTCAAAATTTTAATCAAATAATTGTGGTAATCTTTAATCAAAATAGAATAGATATTACCCTATAAATATAACACATTTTAACCACATCCGATACAAAGATATACTATGCTCATCCTTGAGTTAGATATTTTAATCACAGATATTTATTGAAATCTATAAAATTATTTGTCTAACTTGAATAAAAGAATGAAAGTACTATGTATGGGAACCTGCGTTCCCTATATCAGGTCAAGAAAAGTTGGTCTTTTCTTTAAAAAATTGCCAGTTTTTTTTTAAATGACACTTTATATTCATATTGTGACCATCTATAGTGTGTAGAATTTTAAATATGATATAGATCTTCTTTGTGTGAAGTCAGAACATGTTTATTTTATATTTACAAAGATACTATGTAGCAATAATCAATATTTTCTAATGAGCATAGTACGTTAATCTTCAAGTTCTGAATCTTTTTACACAACTCAAGTAAGATACGCTGATATTAAATAACAAGTTGGTGTTGATAAATAAATAAAACTTTACCTAAAAATTTGAAAAATTACAGCGATTTCATCATTCAAAATCTAAAACATTTGGGAAAAAGAAGTAAAATAATTCTCTTTTTGTGACAAATGGTCAATTTTCATTATGTATCTAATGTGATTTATACAGCTGTTTTGAAAGATTTTAATGTCAAAAATTAATACGATAATACATGTTATAGGTAATTTGTTCCAAATATCAAATAAGAAAAAAAATCCTTTAAATAATGTGTATGAGGTATAGTTTTCAAAACAAGATCCTTATGAGCGATTGAGCGTAAATTATGTAATTCTACTTTACTGTAGTAATTCAATTACCACTAAGAATGCTTTCTATAGCACACATTTTAACCACACCCAATTAAATTTAGAACAAAAATGATGAAAAAATAAAAATAGTCAGCACTTATATTATATATTATTTTTACTACATTTCTACGACAGATGTGCACTTTTATCTACAGTCTTACTAAAATATGCCTTGTATACTGTACTTGTATAAAATATACTGTACTCTTTAATCATTTTCTCTTGACATTTTAGCGAATGCGCAAAACCGCAAACATGCAATATATAGAAAATATGTCCTTGCATTTTTGTTCCCAATCATATCCGTAACATCAAATAGTGTTGACATTTAAATGATTTATATCAAATGATGGCAGGGCGACAATAACAACAACAACCACAACAACAACAACAACAACAACTAAAACAAAACTATCTATAGGGGCTACCCGAGACCCATTTTTTCAAACACTGCTCGTCATTTACCAAAATCTTCTTAATTTTTTGTCGTTTCAAAAACTGCCAGCATAACATGGAATGAAAAGTGGTAAACAGAGAAATTCAAGATGGCGTCCAAGATGGCCGCCAAATATTTGAAAATCGCCACTTACTTTCTATTACTTAATATTTAGCAACGAAACAGCTGCATGTGTTTTTATATTCCTGCATTGTATAGCTATCAAAAAATCAGTTTTAGTGTTTATTTTAATGTAGAAATTATGTTTTGATAGTAAAATAAAACAACATCAGAATATTATGGTCATTATTTTAGGAAGATTTGACAGTCGTTGCCAATGGCCAACACCAATCCAGCAATAACTTACGCATTGAGGAGGATGCCCAGGCTCGTAAACAAAGCTGTAGCAGGTACACTTTTTATTTATATCATTCCAGTTATATAGCCACATGCATATTGTCTATGGTGGCTGATGTCATATGTGTCATTTTTCTTCTTCATTTTTGTCGTGTCTACTTTTCGTTGCGATATATCTAAAACACGACATGGCGGAAATCAGACACCATAGACATACGTAGGTACGAAATAACAATAGGTTATACAAACTAATGCAAATTTGCCGAAGCGACGTTTGGATGTCTCGAACGAATCATGGTTGACTCGAACTTATATTTAAGAGATACCCCAGATTCGAGTCATCGAAGTTCGACCATATTTACAAGATTTATATTTCCTCTTAGGTTTAAACAGCATATAAATCATTTTATTATAACCACAGTAAATAATGATCGCAAATGATGGCAAATTTTAAGTATAAAAAGTGGAAAAGACGAACATACACAAATGCACATTTATTTGAATGTTTTGCGGTATAACAAACATGTATATGCACGTCATTTACATTATATAAGAAATGTTTTGCAAACATAACTTCGTTAAAAGTTTCTAGATAATAATCACTTAGTTTATTTTATAAAGTTATATTCACACTAGTGAACAATTCTTCTAACTTATTAAAAAGAAAAGCGCCTCCTAAGTACTTTTCTTCTTTCAGCAACAAATTTTTGGTACGTGATCAAATACCTACTTCATAATTACACAACTGAAAGTATGCTCCGCAACCTCCTAATTTCCAATTTCATATCTTACGATTTCGAACTTCCATTTTTAAAATCTTACTGCATCGAATTTTACTGTTTTGAATTAAGATGTTAAAATCTTACTGTTTCGAATTTAAAATTTTAAAATCTTACCCGGATTTTACTATTCCGAATCTCAAATCTTCCTGTTTCGATATTCAGATACTGCTGTATCGAATTTTAGATTTTTCTTTTGTTTCGAATTTCAAATCTTACTGATTCGAATTTAAAATCTTACTGTTTAGAAGTTTGGATTTTACTCTTTCGAGTTTCAAGTCTTACTGTTTCGAATCCTGCTGTATCGAATTTCAAATCTTTCTTTTGTTTCGAAATTCAAATCACTCTGATTCATATTTCAAATCATACTGTTTCGAATTTCAATTCTATATGAAGGAAATAAGCTATTGTAATTAGGTGAAAAAATATATATTTCAAGTCTAAATTCTTCACAAGGTGATATTTTGATTTGATTTTATTTTCATCCCAGTAGCAATGGGACTTCCTCGTGGAGGCTTAGCACTTTCCAAGGATGGACGTAAGTACACTTTGTGTAAGCTTTTGAATAGTAATCTAAATTTCTAATAATGATTAAAATTCCTAATAATAATTAAAGTTGCTTTTACATGTAATAGTTCAAATTTCTGAGCACTTTCCAAAGATGGGCGTAAGTACACTTTGTGTAAGCTTTCTAATAAAGATTCAAATTTCTAATAATAATTAAAATTTCTCATAATTAAAATTTCTATTAATAACTCAAACTAATAATAATTCAGATTTCTAATAAAAAAATCAAATTTTTTATATAAATTCTTATTCTTATAATGATTCCAATTTCTAATAATAATGATAATAATTAAAGTTTCTAATAATAATCAAAATTTCTAAAAATAATTCCAATTCAACTTTCTTATAATAATTCGAATTCTGGTAATAATCAAAAGTTCTAAAAATAATTCAAATTTTGATAATAATCCAAATTTCTAATATTAAATATTAATTCAAATTTCTAATAATTATTCAATGAAATTTCTGATAATGATTCAAATTTCTAATATTAAGTTTCTATTATCAATTCCAATTTCTATTAGATATAATAATACTGGAGGCAAAGGTTGGTCACCTTTAATCAAAGCAGTTTAAAGGTGTTATTTCAATTGACTCATTTACAGAATAGACGATGTGAAGTGGCTAGAAAAGTCGGAGGCAAGATTTCAAGAAGTGGCCGGAAACAAAGGGCATATTACTTTTGATCAGTTCACCAAAGCGCTTGGACTGAAAAAGGTAAACTGATGTATTAGGTTAAAGGAACTCCACTGAGGTTCAAAATCCTAGTAACATAAAATTTGAATTTCGTACATATATCAGCAGAGGCACTATAAATAGAAAGAGTTAAAATATAATTATAAAATGTACTTAAAAATAATTTGAAAATCGTTATTTCTGCCATTCTAAGCCCGATTTGAGTGAAAGGCGTTGCAACGCTTTTTCAATTTTGCGTCATTTTGTACAATTAGAATAATTATTCTGTAAAAACGAAGTGATTAAACGATCTGAAATTTTGCACACAAGTTATTGGTATAGACCTACATCAAATTGAACATATATCTTGAAAAAATTATTTCCAGTCCTGTTATGTCAAAAAACATCAGTGGTGTCCCTTTAAAGTAAAACTGTTAAATACACGAAACAGACTTTGCCTGGTGCTGTTATCGACATGCGCAGAAGTTGCGTATTTCATTATGTTCTGATTATATTCACTTTCATTCTAATTGAAAGTAGTATAAATTAAAATACGTGTTTCCTTGTGGATGTAGCCTAACCGTGAGATAGATTTAAATTCAATTTTATCTACATTTTCTGTTTCAAAACATTTTCTAAAGTCAACATCAAATGAAACGTTCTTGCTCTGCATTGTTGAATTTATTTTATTTTAATTTTTGGAACATTGTATATTTCACCTCCAGACATCTTTCTACGCGGAGAGAATTTTCAACCTCCTCGACCAGGACAAGAATGGCACGATCGAGCTGGGTGAACTGTTTGACGGTCTACACATGCTCACTAAGGGAACGCCAACAGAAAAACTCAAGTTTTTATTTGACTTGTATGACAAAGATGGTAAAGTATCTACTTTGTGATTATTTTACTCCCTCCCCCATGACATTTTTCCATGACATTTTTTCTTTATAAAAAGGAGTGCTATGCATATCATTTCTAATTAAATTATGTAAAAGTACAAAATTAATATCAGGTAAAAGAGTGATCCCTCGGAAGCATTAAGATCAGAAAATAACATGAAAAGTGCAGACTCGGTTTAATTGAGTCTGTACATAACCAACCATTAATGTATCAGAAGAACAAAACGAAAAGTCTTCAACAAAGATATATATGAAGGCAACACAATTGTATAAAAAGATATATGTCGTATGTTCCTTCTTCTATGTAAAAATGGCTGTTAATGCCTGTATAGGACATAAACAGAGGCCTTGATAATTTAAATAAACAGATAGTAACAATTTCTGGCGTAAACCAAGGAAATACTTCGTTACTTTTGGCAATTTATTAAAGTAACAGTAACTTAACATTGCGTATGGAAGTCAAAATACCACTTCATTTACATTTTGTTACCTTAAATTACTTCACACACAGCTTTATTTTTATTTTTAATGTGATAAGCAAATACAGTCAAATCTGTGAATAAAGGCCACCTAAGGGAGAGTCAAAATATGGTCTTTATATACAAGTGGTCTTTAATTGGAACTTTTTTCCATTTGAAAATGTTTCAGGCAATGGTTATATAGATCATACGGAACTACGAAATGTTTTAAAGGCCTGCATTGAAGAAAGCTCCATGTCAATGACTGATGACAATTTTGAAGATCTAGCAGACGCCATGTTTGCTACGATGGATAAAGATGACGATGGAATGATAACGTTTGATGAACTGAAAGAAACGCTTGAAAAGCAACCGGAAGTTCTGAATAATCTGACGATAGGGTAATACTGATGGTAGAAAAAATGTCAAAATAAGTTAACCATGATTAAATTCTACTGTAAAAGATATGAATTGCCAGCTTTGATTTATGTCGAATAGTTTTAGCTTATACAGAATTAAATTTAGTTTGTGTTGGAAGAAGCTATAAGCTTATTGTACAACACTCTCGAATCCGTTCCTGGAACCAGCCAGTACAAAGCAATGAGTGTAAAAGTTCCTTCCTCACAGGGTCACGGAAACTATGGCTTGCAATCCACGCGTCAAGCAATCCTTAGATTACTAGTCCAACGCGTAAACCACTCCGCCACGCCGCCACTTATGTCAGTTAAGAAAATAGCAAAGATCATAAAACGTACATATAAATTGATATAATAAGTATGTAACATGTATTGATAAATCAAAAAAGCATATTAATCCTATATACTAGAATATATTTCATTGTAATACTTTGGTGGCTGACCTGTGCCATGTCGTGTTTTCGCTCCCTGTGGCACCAGGCGAAAACACTAAGAAAAACGACAAAATTGAGCCCTTTGTCAATTTGAGCCCTTTGTCGTATTTTCGGGTTTTCGTCTAGCGCCTCGCGGTGTGAAATTCGACAAAGTGGTCATATTTGGCGTATTTTCGTGTTATCGCCTGGCACCACGCGGCGCAGCGCAAAAACACGACATGGCACAAATCAGCCGCCATAAATTTATAATACACTTACAAAAAGTCAATTCACAAAACAGTTTTTGTTTCGTTTTAGTGCTGCACATTTATTGCGGCCTGCTGAGACTGACTACAGTGGGGCTTACAGTCGTTATCTAACGAAAGATTACCTGATTAACAACTATCGCAAAGTGGGTTACTTTTTTGTATACTGGACTCTCAACATCGCGCTGTTTGTCCTAGCAATGTGGCTCTACAGGGACTCGAACAAATGGATAATGGTAATATTATTAGGCATACAATTAGGGTAGGTAGAAATTGTCCAAATTATCCTAATATCTAGATAATCGTTACTACACTTGTTTCTTTCCTTATTTCACTTTTATTTGATCGACAAACAGCCGGCTTGTTCTTGAACAAATTATTATCTGTTATTATACATACATACATACATACATGAAGATATACATGTAATATCGGATCATGTATATAATACACTTCGTGATTTGCTAGATTTAGATTTATTTTGGTATAGAATACAGATATATGGACATGTATGGTACAAACATTTAAAACATACATGGGAATATATAAGCCATGACATACACACCAGCACCAAGGTTAGCACAAAAAAGACTCTTATTTCCATTGTGGTCCCATAACTATGTATCACTCTTTCGTGTTTCGTCAAAAAATTATGAACACTTAAATACTATCAATATAATTATTTAAGCTCTTACAGACCTTCGTGGACCAATTCAGTTTAAAAACAAATTGTTTTCTATTCTAAGGTAGCTAGAGGGGCCAATTCACTTTAAACACATTTTTATTCTATTTTAAGGTAGCTAGAGGGGCCATTTCACTTTAAACACATTTTTATTCTATTTTAAGGTAGCTAGAGGGGCCATTTCACTTTAAACACATTTTTATTCTATTTTAAGGTAGCTAGAGGGGCCATTTCACTTTAAACACATTTTTATTCTATTTTAAGGTAGCTAGAGGGGCCATTTCACTTTAAACACATTTTTATTCTAATTTAAGGTAGCAAGACGGACAAATTCACTTTAAACACATTTTTATTCTATTTTAGGTAGCTAGAGGCGGGGGGTTATGTTTGAACTTCAATTGTATGTGGATCTTAGTACTGATGTTACGTAACTGTTTAACCTACATCCGTATGACAGTATTGTCGCACGTGCTACCTCTAGATCAACATATAATGTTCCATAAAATGACAGCAATCGCCATCGTCATCTTCGCTACAGTGCATACATTTGCACACATAGGAAATGCAGGTAGCCTCTTTTAGAATGCGATTTCTGCAAGTTCTATGATTATTATTATTTTGCTAAAACAATTAAAGCGGCCTTCAGCTTTTCTCAATGTGAAATATGTTATTTTTAGATAAATCGTTTCATATAATAGTCGAATGGTGGAAATGAAATTTGTCTACGATAAAATATATAAACAATAAGAAAACCCCGATACCTCTTATCTACCTGTCCTCGCTCTATATTTAAACTTTCCGTTTCCCGATCTTCTATTTTTAGAAACGAACGTCACTGACGAGTTTTATATAGAAGAAAACATGACAGTGATATTATGCACTTTTCCAAGATAAAATTACTGAAATACTTAGTTTGAAACAACATCAAATTGTTTTTCCAACAGAAAAATAAAAACTGAAGGCCGCTTTAAACATTAAGGTTAAGTTCATTATGATGTTTCTAATACAGCCATACAATTCTGCAGCGGCTCACTGATCGTAAGATAAAGAACTATTTTTAGCATTGGCAACCAGAACAATCCTTTTTACATGCCTGCTATTTTTGAAAAAAATTTACATAATAGATTCATTTCTTTTGACCACCACTACAAATGTAAAGATAACATACATGTAGTTATGTACATTTCCGGCAAATACCGGGGAAAGATTGCAAATATTCTATACATTTACCGGAAGTCATAGTGAAAACATACAGTCGACGGCTGAAGAAAAAAAGAAGAAAAAAACCCAACTAAATTGTCTTCATCTTCATTTTAAGCAATTGTTGCCGACGTGAATGTCATGGAAATGTGGGAAGTGTTGTTCACAGTGAAGGCGGGGGTTGGTTACGTTGGTGGCAGTGCTTTCATCACGGGTTGGCTGTTAGACATCGTCCTTATAATCATTGTGATTTGTTCTCTACCTTCTGTTAGACGTGGTGGACATTTTCAGGTATATATCTAAAATGAATTGATCAATTTCTTCTATGACAATGCAGTCGCGACATTTCGGCCTTTTCCGTCAGTCTTCGGAAAAGGTCATTATGAATAATAGCCGGGGATGTTTCGATTGGGTGACATTGGCCCTATTGGGTGGTCACTCTCGCGTGTTTTCTCGTTAAGAACTTAAATTGCGCTTAGAATTTCTGCAGTCATCTTAAGCGTTACTGTTTATTATTAATAAACTACATGTATACAATCTTAGGCGCATTTTTACTACAAATGCAGAGCAAATATGAACTTCTCCAAAACAATATTAACACAAAATTCGGCCATTATGAAGAATATTGTCTGTGAAA
This sequence comes from Ruditapes philippinarum, assembly GCF_026571515.1. Classification (NCBI taxonomy): domain Eukaryota; kingdom Metazoa; phylum Mollusca; class Bivalvia; order Venerida; family Veneridae; genus Ruditapes; species Ruditapes philippinarum. The sequence continues at coordinate 44,889 of NW_026865026.1, forward strand.
ATTTTATTAGGTATTTACCCAAAGAACATAAGATGGTTAACCAATAACAATTAATGTGAACATTTCAAATGTTTAATATAATGTCCATAATGGCCTTGTTGTCTTCAGCCAAACAACTAGGCCATTATGAAAACATTTTATGTCAAATCTATTTCAGGTTTTCTACTGGACCCATCTTTTATATGTTCCATTTTGGATTCTCGTCATTTTACACGGTCCCCTTTTTTTGGAAAGGGTTTTTTGTTGGGCCCCCGGGAAACACTTTTTCTTTTGGGAGAAAATATCAAAGGTAAAAAAGCTTTAAAGTTTAGTGGAAAACAGGGTTAAAACATTCTTTAAAGGGAAAGTCAATCTGTTACCATCCAGGGTAAATAAATCAGTGTTTTCTATTTCGTGTATGATGTCGCTATCATAACAGTTTGTACTTTAATGTGAATACATGCAGGTGTAAATTCTTATGTAAAAGAAATAAATGAAAATGATATATAAAAAACTGTATACATATAAGAAATCTGTTCTTGTCATTGGCTTTAAGAATAAAACCCTTATGACTGAGAGGTTGCCTTTAAGTGTTGAGGGATCAGAATTGCAGCCACCGTTTATCCCTGCGTAATCGTAAGAGGCTACTAAGTGAGTCTGAATTACTGGAGTCTATGCATCTCTGAGCTCCAGCAGGTGAGGTGGTTTTGACCGCCGGTGTTGCTTTAAGTTTGAAATACCCGCGGTTTACCAAAACCAGTTTTCCTGTTTCGGCGCCATATGATATAAATTGTGTTGGTGCACCGTGAAACCCAACAAACAAACTTTAAGAAAAAGTTGAATTTATTCACATTTTGAGTTGTTTCTTGTAATAGACAGTCCGAAAAAGGACATATTAAGTACAAATAATAATTGTAATGATGATGGAATACTAACAAACAAGATCTACAATATTATAATATCATAAAATGTTTCAATTATTGTGGTTTATAAATTTTATATTTCTTAAAGGGACTCCACTAAGGTTTATTTTGACATGGAGGTACTGGGAATATTTTTCCGAGATTTGGGTATCATTTGTGTAGGTCTTGACCAATAACTTGTGTTTTAATTTTCAGATCATTCTCTCACCCCGTTAATCAAGAATTATCATTTTTATTGTTCTATGTGACCCAGAAATGATAAGCGTTGCAACGCTTTTCGCTCAAATCGGGATAAGAACCACACAAAACATCGATATTCTAATTAATTCCGAGTACATTTTTATTATCCTTTAAAGGTTTTCCCTCACTTGAACGATCAATGTAAGAATTTCAACTTTTATGGATTTTTTTTAACGTTTTGACCTCAGTGGAACTCCTTTAAAGTGATCACATATGATTTCTTTACTGAGATTGAGTTAAAATTGATATGGAAATTTTTTTATTGGTTTAAAGGTAATACATTTGGTGATTGATCGACCGGTGAGTTTCCGGTACAAACCTGGTGACTACCTGTTTATACAAATTCCGGTGATAGCGACACACGAATGGCACCCTTTTACCATTAGTTCGGCACCGGAAATGGAAGGTTCGTCTGCCTTATTTGTTTAATATATTACAAGAAAATTTTATTACGACAATCAATCTAATAAGAACAGAAGCTAAAAACGCAATAAAAATTGTATTTAAAAATATTGCTCAGATCTATTAACGGAGTCAAACAATGTATAGTCGAACTTCGTTATCTCAAACTCTGAGGACACGAGTCAATTTTTTTTCGAGATATCAGTAATTCAAGCTAACCGGGAATAAAGTATTATCATGTATGATTAGATCATTCTTTACTGGGGACTTAGGCATGAAGGTAATCTTGGTTATATCCTTGTTTAAATAGCACTTCTTTTCGTCGAGTGACATTTTGTGAAATATGTATTATTTGTAACATTTTAGGACATATTTGGCTGCACATTCGTTCAGCAGGTCACTGGACCAACAAACTTTATGATTATTTTGAAAGCCTTGAAGATTTTGATTGCGAGGAAGACACGAAGATAGGTATAACGTTTTATTCATCATGATAGCACAACATACGGTTCTTGAAAAATGTAACAGAATTTGTTGGTAGATTTTAGAAAACGCTCTAAGTAAACGGTAGAAAAGGCTACCCCCTAATTAGCTCTGTTGCATCTTTTGAGTTAGTAAAAAGAAGAAAACACTGATAAATAAAGGGTTACAAAAGGAACCACAAAATTTAATCAAGCTGTGAAAAAAGAGGAATAAATAAAAAGAAAGAAATACTTTTTGAACAGAATTTAACATTTTATGTTGTTGTTTTTTCCATCTAAATTTATAAAACAAATATTATTCAATTTATTTTATAAAATTCTTTACAGAGAAAGAAAATAGCAATACCTTTCAAGAATTTGAAAAGGTAAGTAATCATTAGATTTGTGCAATGTATCTATAAGCGATATAACTTTGTAATTCATTTGCTGCTGCTCAGAAAGGTTTTTCTTTTGACATGATCGATGAGGCCAGAAATATTTTTAGTGATTACTGTTCCATTTGATGTAAATCTATACCAACAGCTTTTGTGCTGAATTAAAGATTTTTTGCTTACTCTATTTTTCCAGAATAATAATTTAAATTGTAAAATGACCCAAAATTGAAAAGCATTGCAACGCTTTTCACTCAATCTGGGATGAGAGCAAAAAAAATAAGATTCTCTATTCTTAATAAATATTTTATCTACATATCTGTCTGTTTTAAAAGCCCCGCCTGATCTATGTAAGAAATTCAAATTTTATGTGTTTAAGCTTTTGAACCTCAGTGGAGTTCCTATTATTGCGTTTCTGTTGTTTTAAGGCCTATGTAAAACGTGCGACCATGATGAACTCCATGACTTTCCGTACCAAAACAACATCAAAGCGAAATTGTAACCATAAAAAAGTTTCAATAAAGGTATTCCTTTCTTTTTATTTTTTCGTATTTTGTTTTGTATTGTATTGTGCTATTCTGTGAGTTAATTTTGGGCGTGTCAATGTTTTAGATGGGCGTGGCATAAAAAGGTAAGAGAAAAGGACTTTAACCATTACCCTGCTGACTATAACAGAATCTAACCATGCGGCCAGCGCGAGCACATCCGTGTCGTCTTACCATGGCCTGCATTGTCCCGTTTTCGATCATTTTTAATTGTTTTATCCTAAAAATGACGAGTGGTTGTGTCAAGATTGAAAGATGGACAAGTCCAGTGATAAAAGTTAAGCGCAGGAGCACACGTGTGTTTACGTATTGTAAGAAACAAGCATATTCAATATTCAGTGGTCATAATCAACGCTATGGATCTCTACGCTATATTTAATTAAACAAGTACACCTGTATAGTTTTGTTTGATTAATACACGTTCAGTAACTATAGATTTATACGCGTTTTTTTGCCATTTATGTAAGAATATCTGTTTAACAAGTACAATACTTTTATGCAGAACAAGACATTTTGCAGTCGGTGTAAAATACTTCTAAACTGTATATATTATTCTGTTATACTTAGTGTTTTCTGGACGGACCTTATGGGACAGGGACCAGAGAGGTTTTTGATACCAACCATGCCATTTTGGTTGGTGCTGGTATAGGGATCACACCCATGGCCTCAATACTACAGAGTGTATGGTATAAATTCAGTGCAACAAGACGAGAATGTCCACAGTGCCAGCACGCTTGGTTACCTGATGAAAGCAACATGAAACTTAAAAAGGTATTGCCAAACATCACAAATATATACATGTATAAATATGATAATATCTACAAGCACAAACAATGTTTTTGTTGGGTATTAAGTTTTTTTAAAGTCATACTGGCCGTGTAATAATCAGTTGGCGATTATCCTGCTATACTGGTGAATGAAGACATCAGGTGTCCGTCTGTACATTATTTCTGGCATGAACGGCACCTGAGTAGAACCATCGACGTTATGTACGCTAGCTGGCTGGATAGCTTCCTCATATGAAAGAATCCAAATCCACAGTGGTGATGGGCAATTGGTTTGAAGTCAAAACGACCTTAACCAATCGGTCAGGGCCGCCCCTTACTGGTGTGGGAAGACATCAGGTGCCCCTCCACGCATAATTTTTTTAGGACGAAGGAAATCTTCAAAACCCACAGACTTCCCCCAAACCCTCCCTAGAGTTTTTTCAAAGGGAAAAAATATTTAAACCCAAATTGGGGCGGGCTTTAAATCCCACAACGGTGGATTGGGTTGGCGAGGGGTTTTTTTTAAGGGCCCAAACGACCTTAACAAACTCCCCCCGCATACTCATAAGCAATAAACAACATTTTTAAAAGGGGTTGAGATTTTTAATTTGCTGAATGTTGTTTTTTAAAAATTTTAAAAATTTTCGAAATGATTTTTTAAAAGGGGTTTTCCTTTTGGTTTATTTTTTTTTCAAAAAGGGTTTGTTTTTAATATGGTATTTTTGTATAAAGGTTGATTTTATATGGGTGAATCGAGATCAGAAAAGTTTTGAGTGGTTCGTCTCGTTACTGAAGCAAATTGAGCACGAGCAAAATCAGCACGATATACTAGAAAACCGGATACAGATACACATGTATATGACGTCAGCACAGAAGAAAACGGATATGAAAGGGATTGGCTTACAGGTTATATTTTTTAACTTTTTACTTGTAGAATTTCTTAGCTACGAATGTTCGAAGAAGTAATGTAATGTGCTTGTAGTCTATATAACAAAGACAAATATTTGGTTGAATCTTATACATTGTTGCCAAATTTTTACTCGTCAGATTGTAAAGCAAATGGGCTATAAAAGCCAAGCTTTGCATCTTGAGTTGAACTTTTATAATTTACCAACATTAATTGGATTTCGTTTAGCATATACATATATTTCTTGAAGCTTAATAAATCTATGCAAAATGAATAACATTTTACATAAACACGTGGACAAATTCCCGCCATACATGTAACTGTAAATTCGCAAAAAAACACGTGAGCAAGGTGTAAAATTTAAATTCTGTAAAATTAAAATATAAAACGAATGCGCTTTTTAATGTAGATAAAACCCAACACAAACGTGTTTTTAGAATCAAGAGAATTATTCAAAATGGTACTCACCCGGCGCAAAGTGTTCTTTTCGTGAAGTTATTAGTTTTGCTGCAATCGCAACTTCTCGGCCCTTTCCGTCGGTAATAACCCAAAATCTGGAAAAGCGGGTATCTTTGATATTTATGGAAAAAAAATGAAAAAATTGTGAAGATTGCAGACTTGGATTGATTAGTCTGTTCATGGAGGAAATGAGAAGGGCAACATCCCATGCACCCTAGCCCTGCTTAAGCAATCACTATTTTGTTTTAGACCAAACAAAGTACTTGAATTAATGGTCACGGACCATACAAATATAATTGACAGTCCGAGGAAACAAATACTTATTAATCTTGTTTTAGGTTGCACTTGATCTCATGTATGAAAAAAGTAAGACGGATCTCTTAACCGGACTGCGAACCAAAACACAACCGGGGAGGCCCGACTGGGAAAAGGTAAGTTGCAATTTCTTGACAATTTCCAATTTCTTTCGCGAATATATAATTATGAATAAACATGAAACCTAATCTCATATTTGAAAATAAGATCATGGAACTTTATATAACAATCACAGATAAAATTTATAAAGTTTTTAAAATAGATAGGGATGACTGTTTGTTACTATATTTAATATCTCATATCGCATCTTCTCGGCTCTTTTCCGTCAAACTTCGGATAAAGCCAATATTATGCTTAATCTTCGAGGCGTTCCATTTGATCTTATATTCGTACTTCATACATTCGTACTTTTCAATTTCAGATTTTCAATGACGTTAAGCTTGAAAATAATGGAAAAGTGAAAGTATTTGTATGTGGTCCACCAACACTTTCCAAATCATTGAAACAAATTGCGACAAATCATAAATTTTCATTTTCAAAAGAAAACTTTTAAAATAGAACATTACCGTGGATTGTAAAAACAATGTGATTGAAGCCATTACCTTACGTATAGATTATAAATTGCTTAAATATAACTTGACCATTGTGGAAAAAAGAAAGCAGCTTCTTGGACAACGAATTATTTCGCATCCATTGCTACATTTGGAAATTGCTTACCTGTATAACGCTCAGCAAAGCACTTTTCGCGTACGTTATTTCATTTGGAAAAATATATTTTATTCTTTTAATAAAATATCATTACAAGTAGATGACATGGATTGAATTACATCTCCCAGATCTCAAGAATGTATCTTTTGGGGCGGAGCTTGAAAACTTTTAATTATACAGAAGGAACTGTATACATATTGGGGTGGAGCTTTAAACTATACCTTATCTGGGCGGTACTACTTTTTGGCGAAGCGTTAGTGTTATATTTAGTTGGGGTTCCCCTACTATCCAAATGCCCCGAACGGGCAATTTCTAATTAAAAACATAAATTAAAACACGTTATTAAAATTTTGGGGCAGACTTCTTAAAAAAACCCCTTTAGGGGGTGCTTTTTTGGTTTTTTGGAAAAAAAACCCCCTTACAGAAAAATATTTTTTGGGGGTAATACGTTTAGGGCGGAGCTATGCACTGTACTTTATCTTAACACTGTAACTTTTTTGGGCGGAGCTTTGAACTGATCAATTCAGCCGACACCTCACGCTTTAATTTGTACTCTCATGTCTGAAATGACATGTGACACTTGATCGAGACTTTACACGACTGATAAAAAGAGCAGTGTTAATCATTGCAACGCGATCCTTTTTTTATATGATAATAGTAGAGCGCATACAACATGACCCTCGTTTCTGGCCGCCGCCAATTGGCATGGATTGCAAATGGCGAATGTGCAAATGGTGACGCTAAAAACAAAGCCGTTAACGCTTTGAAAAAGTAAAGTAAAATTGATGCAACTGCGAAAAATTGTGATGTAACATAATATTGATGGACTTTACACCAGGGAAAGAGAGCGATACGGGCTAAAAATGTGTAATGGCTATTATTTCAATTAGGACAAACTGGGACAAATGACCAGGAATAAGTGAAAACAAGGCATAGCTTTCTTAACTATATGGTTTTATTTTGTCGACCAAAAGTCAAGATAACGTGTAGATGAAAATGCAATAATATATTAATGGATCTTAGCATAATGTACTAATCTAATAATGATAACAATGATACTAAGTTGCTGGGCTTATAAGTAAATCAAAGAAATAAACATGTCAACAAACCATGTAATTAACCAATAACCTGTTGACTTGGGGTAATGGATCTGTCCAGCTTTCATTATTTTTGGACCTATACATGATAACAAGATGAAAGTTTTTAAAGTGAAGTTAGCCAACAGTATAGAACCTTGGCAGTTTGCACATAAGCTCAGGCTTGCCTGGCTCTATATTGGTAGCAAAGGCTATTCACTTTGGTTCCAGGCTTCCAGAAGGATTAATGTTACCAAATGGGTAATCAATACAAAATGTAACCAAATATGATCTACCTTTTCCTTACTTATTCATATTGATAGATGCCATTTATCATTTGTTCTTTAGCTTATTTATTGTTCTTTTGTTTAATAATTGTTCTTTTGACTTATTTACATTTTTTATATGTTATTTGTTTAAATATAAAATATTCTTTGACCTTACATTTTGTTTTTGGAACTTGTTTGCAATTCTTTCGTTTATTAATTGTTCTCTAATATTTGTACTTTGACATATTTGTTATTCTTTGTCTTAATAATTGTTCTTTGTCTTAATTATAGTTCTTTGATTTAATTACTGTTCTTTTAATTAGTTATTGTTATTGGAGTTATTAATTCAGCCAGCCCGCATAGCTCAATCGGTTAGAGCGCGAGACTTGTAATCTCGACATTGTGGGTTCGATTCCCGGGCTGGCCAACTAAAATTACTAATCAGTCTTTCGGATGAGACTTTAAATCGAGGTCCCGTGTATGGGTGCTTAAACACTTGGCACGCTAAAGAACCAGGAGAAGCTTCTGGAATTGGGGCATCTTTCTGTATCTGTAATTGCACTATCCTCCAAAAAATCTAAAATGACTAATACTCTTCTGGAGGACTCGCCCATATGGGCAACCGGTGGCGAGTATAAATAAACGCAAATACAATACACCAGTTATTAATTATTCTTTGACTTAATTGCATTCTTACAGGGTAGCACTCAACAAAATATTTTTCTTCTTCTGAAAAAACCTATTTATTTTATATGTAATAACAATCGTTTAAAAAAAGAGAGATAAAATTGTGTTAATAATTTGTTATAAATCAAATGAATGAAACATATAGCAAAGCTGAGGAAAATATTTCTTTAAAATTTAACAAAAACTTGACAAAAACCAAAGCGCAAATATATATACATATTGTTAATATCAGTATATACAGACATATACATCAATATGTCCCAGTTTATAGGGAAAATTCTCTTTGTTTATGCATAAGGCTGAAAAAATCTCCTTTTTAAAATTACAAGGATATATAATTCCACAGTGAAAATATTCTTCTTAAACAACCCAATTATATCAATCACAATATAAACCCATTCAACAAACTGTTTCAGGGCAATTCGATTTCATGTTCCTTGTTTCAGGAAATTGATTTAGTCAGCTGTTTCAAGCAACTGATTGAGACATTGCTTCAGGCAATTGATTCATGTAAATGATTAAGGCATCTGTTTAAAGACTGTTTTAAGTTATTGAATTTGGCAATTTTCAGGCAATTGATTGGTGTCGAAAAAATTTAGTTGCTGATCAAGGCAATTGAATTATGTACATTGTTTCAGGTTTATTTAGTCAACTGCTTCAGGCAATTGATTGAGACACTGTTTCTCAGGCTATTGGTATATGTAAATGATTTAAGGCATCTGATAAAGACTGTTTCAAGCAATTGAATTTGGCAATTTTCAGGCAATGGATTGGGACCAATAAATTTAGATTTATGCAACTGTTTCAGAAAATGTTCAGGAAAAGTGTTTCTTTTGGAATTGACCAGGGGAGACTACTAGTGTAATAAAACTCTCAAATGAAATTGATCAGAACCCAGAAATGGAAGCAGATTTAACACTTGTCAAACAGCAATTTATATATATTTATATAACTTGGTGTCAGAGACCACCTGTATTAAAAATATTACTAGCTAAAAAATATACAACATTCTTCTGTTAAAAAATTCAAAATAAAACATATCAAAGAAAGTTAGAAACAAAGTAATAAAAACAATGTTAATACTGAGTAAAGAAAGTATAAGACTAGGATAACATAATGTCTGTAACATGATAACATAAAGCAGACATAGTAAAATGTTTAATTTTGTCACAGACAATAGCCATTTTGAAACTACAGGTGTAAAAAGGTTGTCACAGACAACTCCTAGTGTTTTAACTATGTCACACAATATGTGGCAATATTTTTAAAAGACAGAACACAAAGTGTAGTCTTAAATCTTGGAAGAGAAAACTACATTGTATACAATTTGTCACATGTGAAATCTGTCACAGACCTACCACATTATGATGTCTGAAATCTGTCACAGAAAACACATATTATAATGTCTGAAAACACATACATGTATTATAATGTCTGAAAACACATTTATTGTTTGAAATCTGTCACAAACACACATTGTAATGTCTGAAATCTGTCACAAACACATATTATTATGTCTGAAATCTGTCACAAAAAAGACATATTATAATGTCTGAATTTCTGTCACAAAAAAGACATATTATTATGTCTGAAATCTGTCACAAAAAAGACATATTATAATGTCTGAAATCTGTCACAAAAAACACATATTATAATGTCTGAAATCTGTCACAAAAAACACATATTATAATGTCTGAAATCTGTCACAGAAAACACATATTATAATGTCTGAAATCTGTCACAGAAAACACATATTATAATGTCTGAAATCTGTCACAAACACATATTATAATGTCTGAAATCTGTCACAGAAAACACATATTATAATGTCTGAAATCCGTCACAGAAAACACATATTATAATGTCTGAAATCTGTCACAGAAAACACATATTATAATGTCTGAAATCTGTCACAGAAAACACATATTATAATGTCTGAAATCTGTCACAGAAAACACATATTATAATGTCTGAAATCTGTCACAAACACATATTATAATGTCTGAAATCTGTCACAGAAAACACATATTATAATGTCTGAAATCCGTCACAGAAAACACATATTATAATGTCTGAAATCTGTCACAGAAAACACATATTATAATGTCTGAAATCTGTCACAGAAAACACACTTTGTAATGTCTGAAAACAGTCACAGACCTAACACATATTATAATGTCTGAAATCTGTCACAAACACACACTGTAATGTCTGAAATCTGTCACAAACACACATTGTAATGTCTGAAATCTGTCACAAACACACACTGTAATGTCTGAAATCTGTCACAAACACACACTGTAATGTTTGAAATCTGTCACAAACACACACTGTAATGTCTGAAATCTGTCACAAACACACACTGTAATGTTTGAAATCTGTCACAAACACACACTGTAATGTCTGAAATCTGTCACAAACACATGTTATAATGTATGAATCTGTCAAAGAAAACAAACATTGTAATGTTTCAAATCTGTCACAAACACACATTGTAATGATTGAAATCTGTCACAAACACACATTGTAATGTCTGAAATCTGTCACAAACACACACTGCAATGTTTGAAATCTGTCACAGTCAACACACATTGTAATGTGAAAACCAGTCTTTTTTCCTTTCATTATTGCACATTTAATGACTCTTTGGCTACCATATTTAACAAAATATAGGAACTTTATACAGTAAATTTATGCGGGGTTTCTACAACAAACTATTATTTAAAACATACATGTAGATTTATAAAATAAAACTTTATAGATATACTAGTTAATCAAAATCAAACTAGAACTATCACTAAATGTGATTAATACCCCCACAAGTCTGCTTCGGAAATGAGGATGTTACTAGTAACAGAATACCTTGTAAAAGAATTGAAACATAGAGTTATGGTTGTGGGCAATTAAAGATAATTGTGGTTCATGTATGTTGCATTTCCTTTCAATGTGGTTGGCCATTGATGAAGTTTAATTGAATTACTCTGTAATAAGTCCAGAAAGACAAAGAAAAAGAACAAAGGGCAATAACTCTATAAATACTTAAGATAGAGTAATAGTTCTTGTGCACTGCACTTCCTCTTATTGTGCTTGACCATTGTATGAAGTTGTTTTGAATTCCAACCTGTACGTTTTAAGTTATGCTCCGGACAAGGAAAAGTATCAAAAGGCAGTAACTCTGTATTTTGTCAAAATGGATTTATGGGCTCTTGTGCACTGCACTTCCTTTGAATGTCCTTGACAACTGTATGAAGTTGTACTGAATTCCAAACAGTAGTTTTCAAATTATGCTCTGGACAAGGAAAAGTAACAAAGGGCAATAACTCTATAACTAGTCAAGATGGAGTTATGGTTCTTGTGCACTGCACTTCCCCTTATTGTGCTTGACCATTGTATGAAGTTGTTTTGAATTCCAACCAGTAGTTTTCAAGTCATGCTCTGGACAAGGAAAAGTAACAAAGGGCAGTAACTCTGTAATTAGTCAAGATGGAGTTATGGTTCTTATGCACTGCACTTCCTCTCAATGTGCTTGACCATTGTATGAAGTTATAATGAATTCCAACAATAAGTCTTCAAGTTATGGTCCAGACAAAAGAAAGCAAAGGAAAAGTAACAAAGGGCAATAACTCTGTACTTAGTCAAGATGGAGTTATGGTTCTTGTGCACTGCACTTCCCCTTATTGTGCTTGACCATTGTATGAAGTTGTTTTGAATTCCAACCAGTAGTTTTAAAGTCATGCTCTGGACAAGGAAAAGAAACAAAGGGCAGTAACTCTGTAATAAGTCAAAATGGAGTTATGGTTCTTGTGCACTGCACTTCCTCTCAATATGCTGGACCATTCTATGAAGTTATAATGAATTCCAACAATTTGTCTTCAAGTTATGGTCTGGACAAAAGAAAGCAATGGAAAAGTAATAAAGGGCAATAACTCTGTAATTACATTAGATAGAGTTATGGTTCTTATGCACTGCACTTCCTCTCAATGTGCTTAACCATTGTATGTAGTTATATTGAATTCCAACCATTAGTCTTCAAGTTATGCTTCGGACAAAAAAAAGAAGGCATTTGAAAAGCAACAAAGGGCAATAACTCTGTAATTACTTTAGATAGAGTTATGGTTCTTGTGCCCTGCACTTTCCCTTATTGTGTTTGACAATTGTATGAAGTTGTTTTGAATTCTAAGCAGTAGTTTTCAAGTTATGCCCACGGACAAGGAAAAGTAACAAGGGCAATAACTCTGTAATTAGTCAAGATAGAGTTATGTTTCTTACGCACTGCACTTCCTCTCAATGTGCTTGACCATTGTATGTAGTTATATTGAATTCCAATCATTAGTTTTCAAGTTATGCTCCGGACAAGGAAAATGCAACAGTCAAAAAAAAAAAGCAATGGAAAAGCAACAAAGGGCAATAACTCTGTAATTACTTTAGATAGATTATGGTTCTTGTGCACTGCACTTCCCCTTATTGTGTTTGACAATTGTATGAAGTTGTTTTGAATTCCAACCAGTAGTTTTCAAGTTATGCCCCGGACAAGGAAAAGTAACAAAGGGCAATAACTCTGTAATTAGTCAAGATAGAGTTATGATTCTTGTGCACTGCACTTCCTCTCAATGTGCTTGACCATTGTATGTAGTTATATTGAATTCCAACCATTAGTTTTCAAGTTATGCTCCGGACAAGGAAAATGCAACGGACGTCTGGACCGACCGACCGACCGACCGACCGACCGACCACAGGGTGACTTCGTTTTTGGGGGTATAATAAAGATTAAAATGACATGGAATGATTTAGTGATTTCATTATAAAATGATATATATAATAATATATATATAAATTGGTTAACAAGAGCCACCGCCGGGCGGGGGCAACGCTCGACTTTTTACTTTTTCTAAACGCAAACATAGAAAGGTTTGAACATATATTAACGTTTCCTTTTTATAAATTTAGTTTGTCTGTCTTGTCACATTAGTTTTCTTTATATATTTTGTATATATATGAATAGAAACATTAAGCATATTTCTAAAAATAGCAACAGTACGCAATTTCTTAAAATAGCAACATGACGCAATTTCTCAATATAAGAAAAAATGACGCAATTTCTAAAAATACAAAAAATGACATAATTTCTAAAAATAAAAAAGTGATGCAATTTCTAAAAATAGCAACAATGATGCAATTTCTAAAAATAGAAAAATTGACGCAATTTCTAAAAATAGAAAAAATGAAGCAATTTCTAAAAAAAAGAAAAAAATGACGCAATTTCTAGATATACTAAAATAGAAATTATGACGCAATATCTAAAAATAGAAATTATGACGCAATTTCTAAAAGTAGAAAAAATGACGCAATTTCTAAAAATAGCACCAATGACGCAATTTCTAAAAAATAGAAATTATGACGCAATTTCTAAAAATAGAAATTATGACGCAATTTCTAAAAAATGACGCAATTTCTAAAAATAGCACCAATGACGCAATTTCTAAAAATAGAAAAAATGACGCAATTTCTAAAAAATAGAAATTATGACGCAATTTCTAAAAATAGAAAAAATGACGCAATTTCTAAAAATAGCACCAATGACGCAATTTCTAAAAATAGAAATTATGACGCAATTTCTAAAAATAGAAAAAATGACGCAATTTCTAAAAATAGCACCAATGACGCAATTTCTAAAAATAGAAATTATGACGCAATTTCTAAAAATAGCACCAATGACGCAATTTCTAAAAATAGCACCAATGACGCAATTTCTTAAAAATAGAAATTATGACGCAATTTCTAAAAATAGAAAAAATGACGCAATTTCTAAAAATAGCACCAATGACGCAATTTCTAAAAAATTAGAAATTATGACGCAATTTCTAAAAATAGAAAAAATGACGCAATTTCTAAAAATAGCACCATGACGCAATTTCTAAAAATAGAAATTATGACGCAATTTCTAAAAATAGAAAAAATGACGCAATTTCTAAAAATAGAAAAAATGACGCAATTTCTAAAAATAGAAATTATGACGCAATTTTCTAAAAATAGAAATTATGACGCAATTTCTAAAAATAGAAAAAATGACACGATCTCTAAAATTAGAAAACAATGACGCATTTTCTAAAAATAGCAACAATGACGCAAATTCTAAAAATAGCACCAATGATGCAATTTCGAAAAAAACAGAAATTATGACGCAATTTCTAAAAATAGCAAAAATGATGCAATCTCTAAAAATACTAAAAATAGAAATTATGACGCAATTTCTAAAAATAGAAAAAAATGACGCAATATCTAAAAATAGCACCAATGACGCAATTTCTAAAAATAGAAATTACGACGCAATTTATAAAAATAGAAATTATGACACAGTTTCTAAAAATAGCACCAATGATGCAATTTCTAAAAATAGAAATTATGACGCAATTTCTAAAAATAGAAAAAATGATGCAATCTCTAACAATACTAAAAATAGAAATTATGACGCAATTTCTAAAAATAGAAAAAATGACGCAATATTCTAAAAATAGCACCAATGACGCAATTTCTAAAAATAGAAATTATGACGCAATTTCTAAAAAATAGAAATTATGACACAATTTCTAAAAATAGAAAAAATGATGCAATGTCTAAAAATACTAAAAATAGAAATTATGACGCAATATCTAAAAATAGAAAAAAATGATGCAATTTCTAAAAATAGAAATTATGATGCAATTTCTAAAAATAGAAAAAAATGATGCAATCTCTAAAAATAGAAACAATGACGCATTTCTATAAAAAAAACCCAAAAAAACAATGACCCAATTTCTCTAAATAGAAACAATGACGCAATTCTATAAATAGAAACAATGACGCAATTCTATAAATAGAAACAATGACACAATTTTAGTTATTGTTGTTGTTGTTGTAAATATATATATATAGACACACACACACCAATAAATATTTAAATATGGTCATTTACTGCACAAATCTGAGAAAATTCAGTAATTTAACCTTCAAGGTCAAGGTCATTTAAGAGCCCAAGCAAAGTTGGGTTTGATAAACAACAAGGTCTGGTCCTTAAGAATGTTCTCTAATAATATGAAGTTGATCCCTTCAATAATAGCAAAGTTACAGTCAGTGACCGCCAAAACAATGAAAATTTCAATAATTTGACCTTCAAAGACAATGTCATTAATGTGTGAAGGTCAAGGTCTTCCGGTATATCTTTAACAGTAATCTTTGAAGATTATTATGTTCAAGTTTCAGGACAATCCATTCAAAAATAACAAACTTACAGCCAATAAAAGCCAAAAAAATGAAAATTTCAATAATTTGACCTTCAAAGTCAAGGTCATTTATGAGTGAAGGTCAAGGTCTGGCTGGTTATTTTTAAGGGATATCCTTAAAGATTATTATGTTCAAGTTTGAAGACAATCCATTCAAAACTAACAAAGTTACAGCCAATAAACAGCATGAACAACAAAAATTGGACTTTTAACCTTGAAGGTCAAGGTCATTTATGGATGAAGGTCAAGGTTAGTGTGGTCTACTGAAAGGTCTTGTCCCAAGGGTTGTTGTGGCCAAGTATGAAGACAATACACAAAGAAATAAAAAAGTTATGATCCAGGTACAAGTTTTCGGACGGCAACGGCAACGGCAACGGCAACGGCAACCTGACTGTAGCAATACCTCTATTTTTTTTTCAAAAAAAAAAGTCGAGCTAAAAATCACATTAATTATAAAATGTTAAAAACTCTAAAACTGTGATTCAATACAAGAATTTTAAAGCTGCATGCCTCCAAAATATTTTAGGAAAATTAACCTTGAGAAAAATGTTATATGCAACATATGACTAATTTTGCAGTCTTTATTACCATATTTCTACTGCTTGATTTTCATAGATTTTCTGAGACTTTTGCAATGTATATTTTACTTTTTATTTTCATTTGATAATATTGAACTTTTTAACACATTTTCAATATTTTCATGAAATTCAGCATGAATCTGGAGGCATGCTGCTTTAATAATGAGGGGGAGTGTGGGTAAATTACAATTTTCAAATTACAGAAAGGAATTACATTTTAATTACAGAAAGGAATTACATTTTAATTACAGAAAGGAATTACATTTTAATTACAGGTAGATGGACCAGATTGCAGCTAAACATATACAATTTATAAATTCATGAATATACATTTATTTACAGTCAACTTTCAAAATGTACATCCTTTTCCATGTACATTTTCTAATATTTTCTATACAATTTTACACATTTATAACAGTTGAGACATATACATAACAAATTCATTTGTCATATATTTTTACATAGATTACAATATACACATAATTTTAATATAAGTAATCTAAAAACAAACAGTTTAAACTCTTAACCCCCAGGTAGTGACTGAATGTACCCATGCAATCAGTGCAGACCAAGTTCAAGTTCAGGCAGCACTGGTGTGCCAGCTGACCATGCCTTGGGCTGCACTGGTTACACAAGTGTAAACAGTTACCGCTAGCAGGCTAAGAGTTAATAGCCTCATCAGGTATTTCTGAACAAAAGAAATACCCAAATAAATGTCCTCAAGCAAAAACGTCCTTATATACTTCACACATAAATATCATGTTGTATTTACTCGCCTTTAAGACAGACCACTCATAAGTCGGGGGTCTAAATTTTAACACTTAAATCTGCTTTAACTCTCATAGTTTTATTCTGTTGTTTTTTAATGATCCACACGATTCATTAAAATAGCAACCACTTATAACACAATGTGTAAAGTATGTATCTTATAAATGAATGAAACAAAAACTTGATTTTATGCAAGTAAAAATGGTAAAAATATAGACACACAATCCATTTATACAATCCATAACTTAAATATCCAAATATCATGAAATATTTAACATAAAATTATCTAAAATAGTATCACTCGTACTGTATAGAAATACGTAATGGGCTATATTACATCTAAAACAAGCAATCTTATGTATTGAACATATCTGAAAAAGGCAGTTTAAGGTATAATCTAAACAAGTCAAATATTAAAAGATCACAAAAAATTGACAGTCTTTCTGCCCAGATGTTTCAACAATTCAATTTCAATGATTCAACATAAATAGACAACTATAAAACTGTAGAATTATGAATGTTACATGATGATCATGCTGACTGAAAGCTTTTGGGAAAACAAGATGATTATGTTCACATTTGAACGCTGTCAGATAAACATGACAATCATGATCATTGAAAGCTTTAAAATTATTATGATGATCATGATCATTGAATGCTTGCAGATAATCATGACAATCATGATCATTGAATGCTTTAGTTATTTTGATAATCATGTTCAATGAAAGCTTTCAAGCTACCATGATCTAATGATCAAGGTCTTTAAAAAATGCTTAAGGATACACATGATGATCATGTTCATTGAAAGCTTTCAAGTAAAAATGATAATCATGTTAATAAGAAGCTTTTATGTTTTTTTTTAATAATTGATAAAAGTAAATGTCACACACTATAACATTTCATGTTTATACTTTCCCACTCAAAATGAATCAATTAAATAATTAATAAATGTCACAATTTCTCTATAAATGTCACTACAACAAGTTTTATGTGATATCCACAATAAATAATTCACTAGAACAAAAACATTTTCTTTTTCAGATTACTGAATTGGATTTAATGTGAAAATTCATTTTCATGGAAATTTTACAAAACCCATGAAAAAATTAGTACCCACAAAAATAATAAAATAGATTCACATACATGTAGCTCACTAGAACAGATAACTAAATTTTTTGTCACCTTAGTGCAGTAACGGGTTAACTCCTATTAAATTATAGAAGGAGTTAAAACATTACTGCACTAAGCCAACAAAATGTTTTTGCGGTGGTTAACAGATTTCTGCTTACAACAAATGTTGTACTTCTTGCATAATTAAAAATCCTACTGGTGCATTTCTAGGGGAAGTTCCTGGGCATATCTTTTATTTTCTGTACCTGCAAATTTAAATATATAGACTCCCAAAGGAAAGACTGATACATTGATGGAAAGTAGCAGGTACTTGTTATTACAAAATATAGTACAAATTGAATTGTTTACGTTTCCATGGTACATGCCACAGTAGTTCTTTATTCATGAAACTCAACTTTTGTACAAATTTCAAATTTGTACAGAATTTTTTTTTCAATTTTTGAACTTATTTTTTCAAATTTGAACATTTTTTTCTTCAATTTTGAACTATTGTTTTCTTTTTCAACTTTTGGAATGAACTTTTTCAAATTTTAAGCATGAAGAATATATTGTACATAATCATCTTATCTTTTTTCTATTCTATTCTATAATTATTTATTTTCAATTATACATTATCTTTGTTCTCTATTTCAAAAATTTACAAATCTAAGGAAATGCTTCCTGCTTTTTTAATCACTATTACTTGCAATAGTGCGAGCTTAATCAATATGTATTATTTCTAGCCCTTGGCAACGACAAATCAAACTATTTGAACAAAATAATGCTTAATTAATCAACAATCAACCAAAAAGAAACTAAACCAATAACAGATAAAGTAATCTATTGCCGTGGAGTGAGTCAAACTTCATGACGAGGATGAACTATTCTTTTTCCTTCTGAAGAAACTAAATTTGGACTGTTTGGTTGGTGTGAGGCCTTTCTTTTCTTGTTCTTTTTCCCACTTCTCCAGGTAGTCCGGGTCAGCTTGAAGCATAATTTCTGTACTGAAAACATGAAAACAGTCATGTAAATGATAATTTCTGTACTGAAAACAGTTGTGTAAAATGATAATTTCTGAACTGAAAATTTCTGTATTGGAAACAGTCATGTAAATAATAATTTCTGTACTGAAAACAGTTGTGTAAAATGATAATTTCTGTACTGAAAACAGTCATGTAAAATGAAAATTTCTGTACTGAAAACAGTCTTGTTAATGTTAATTTCTGTACTGAAAATTTCTGTATTGGAAATAGTCATCTTAATGATAATTTCTGTACTGAAAACAGGCATGTAAATGATAATTTCTGTACTGAAAACAGTCATGTAAAATGATAATTTCTGTACTGAAAACAGTCATGTAAACGATAATTTCTGTACTGAAAACAGTCATGTAAACGATAATTTCTGTACTGAAAACAGTCATGTTAATGATAATTTCTGTACTGAAAATTTCTGTATTGGAAACAGTCATCTAAATGATAATTTCTGTACTGAAAACAGGCATGTAAATGATAATTTCTGTACTGAAAACAGTCATGTAAACGATAATTTCTGTACTGAAAACAGTCATGTAAACGATAATTTCTGCACTGAAAACAGTCATGTAAACGATAATTTCTGTAATGAAAACAGTCATGTAAATCGGAGATGTATGGCAACTTGCCAGCTTTACTGGAATATGAAAATGTCACTTAAAATCTAGTCAGGATTCAACGCAATAGCGGAAATGGGCAAATGATTCTGATTTCTGCCCCCTTAATCAATTGGCCACAATGAACCCCCCCCCCATACAGACATAAAAGTTAAAAAAAGTGTGCAGTCTGACCAGGCTCTATAATTTCATTCATTTCCATGGATTTCTTAAGATAAAACAAAATGAAATAGATTTCTTTAAACTAAAGACATCAAAGAAATTGTATAAGGTATAAAACCTCCAATGTTCAAACATTTTTCATGTATATCAATAGATTTCTTTAAATTATAGATATGTATTGGAAATAAAACCCTATGTACATTGCATAATATAAGAAACTTTTCTCTCACTAGACATCAAAGAAAGTGTAAAAAAATCTCAGGGAAATGATAAAACATAGATACATCATTCCTTGCATGCAAAAAACAACAGAAAACAACATAAAAACCATGTTGCAGTACAGGTATTCCCCTGTGTGTGTGGTAGGACTCTTCAGTTTATAAACCTTATTACATGTGAAAATCTGCTTTCTTCAGGAAATTTATATCAGTGAATAGCTTTAGAAACACAGGAAAATAGAGACAAGGCAATTTTCTTGTGGAAATATTCCAGTAATAGGAAATTTTTTTAAAAAAGTTTTCTTTTCTATGTTGTGTTTTTTACTGGAGCCTTGAGTGATTAAAATCCATTAAGAAGAAAATTTTACAAAAGTTTTTCTTGAGTGATTAGCCTTAGCCACCAGTATAGAACCAGCCAGCCTGCATATTCCCTGCATTCTGCCAAGGCAATACAATGTTAGCTGTTTTTCTTTATATCCCTAAAATAGATAATGGGAGATTTCCAGTTAAGGAAGCTGGACAAGTCCATTTTCCGAGATTCCTCAGGTTATGAGGGATGCCCTATAATGTTAATACTGGAAAACTACTTGCCTATGCCACAAGTATAAAGCCAAGTCAGCATAAATATATCAAGGGTGTCAAAATTATGCAAAAATAAATGGGAGAACTGTCAACGAGGTACATAATAATGCTGGTATGAAGTAATAAAACTAGGAAACATTATGCTACCAGATATCATCGTTCAGGAACCATTTTGCTGGTACCAGGCACAGGGAAATTAGTATGAAACACCTGGCAGAGGTATCAGCATGCGGGACCATTCTGCTGGTAACAGGCACAAAAAATCAAATATATTATCAAGCACAACAAAAATAATGAACCATTCTGCAAATACCTGGCAAAACAAAAGACAAACAATATGCTGGTACTTGACAAAACAAAAGACAAACCAGCTACTGGTACCTGGCAAAACAAAAGACTAACAATATGCTGGTACCTGGCAAAACAAAATTCAAACATTCTGCTGGTACCTGGCAATCATCTGCTGGTACCCGGCACACCTTTACGACAACATCCGAGTATACTTACCAAGTATTATATATATCACAGACAGTGACTAGCGTATATCTACACGTCGGGAAATGTCACGAGGGGGAGGAAGGGGTAGAGGGAACGGAGGTGCAGGGTCTATGTTGTGTCAATTTTGCATCATACCTGTAATAATACATTAACGGTTATATATGGTTATATTTCATATTTATAAAACTGCATGTTTGTAACTTTCATTTTCATTGGTTATTCATAATGTTATGGTTATTCTTAATATAATATACCCAAATTGTGAATTTATCGCTCAGTTAAATCACTGTTTGGAGTTTGGATGTGAAGAATTATATCACGAGGGTGTAGCCCGAGTGATATAATGATGTGCATTCGAACGACAAACAGTGATATTATCAAGTGATGAAATCATAGACTTGGATATATTATTTCGATTCTAACACAACATCATCAAATAAATGCTGCTGTACTTGATATTGAGCTAAATTGCTCCTGATTTATTTCCGTAGTTATTTTCAGTGCATCACATTTTTTAGTGTATATGTCACGTGTATAATGAATACGTCACATGTCTAAATACAGAACGTCAAACAGTGATTTTATTACATAATGACACACACTTTAGTTCTTCTATGTTCAATAGGGTAAAATACGAGTTGTGTTAGAATTGATAATTGAATATTATATGAGTTATAATACATGGCTGCTGTAAGGAAAATAAGCAATTGTGATATTATTCTCGGGCCATACAACTTAACAATTTTTACTTACACAGCCTACATGACTTGGAAAAAATCCAAAGTATCAATCGTCTAAAAAATCTACTTTAATAGTAACATGTCTGAAAAACTTTAAACATCTAGACATAATGCAGAATATTTTGTCACCTCACCTTAGTGCAGTAACAGGTTAAGTCCTTCTAAATTCAATAGGAGTTAACCCGTTATTGCACTATTGTCTAGACATAATAATTCTTCCTCAATATTCCTACAAACATCACATATACGACCACAGTTGATTGATTGTGATATATTCATAGCATAATGAACAATTATTAATGCAATTAGAGGTTCTCAAATCATGGAATAATGACATAAAAATGTCTGGCTCTGACAAAAAATGAAAGGCTTGGTAAAAACTTGTCCTTTAAGAGTTTCATCCTCTTTTTGCCATTGGTTTTGTGTAAAAGAGTACCTTCTGCTTTGAAATTTAGAGAATTAACTTAATTTTTTTTGATGTAATGAGGTTCAAAATTAAGAAATTTACAAATAACACTTTTCAAACCTCTGCATAATTTTATGTATTAAATATATGTATTTTTACTCATGGTTAACCATATAAATTATAATAATTTTTGAGTACCTTACAAAACTTGTACAGATTTATATAGAACTTATTATACTGGTGGTTCAATTGTTTAGGAAGCTATAAACTTATAGACACACGCTCCAATCCTACAATTGATGCTGACAGTGCTTATGAAGTTATATCTAGGAATAAATGATTTTACTTTCTTGCTTACGATTCATTCTCTAATTAATGCCCCTCCCATCCTTCGCCCCTTTTGACTAACAAAAAGCAAAATGAGTAACTAAGTAGTCTAACTTACTGTACTACGCATTGAGATATTCTGATATTTTGTGTATGGGCAATATCTTCTCCGATCTACGAAAAATTCTAATCCAGAGCAAAAATATCCCAGAATCTGGTTTTGGCATGTCAAAATATTTTGACTAGTTACCAAGATGATAGCATTTTATTGAAAGAACCACAAACTTCCAGACAGTAAATACTATCCAGCAGCAAATAGTACAAAAACAGTTAACATTCTTTTTATTTTGATGAAATTTAACATTTTATAAAACCCATCCCTTTGAAAAATGTAACATCCCTGTTGAGCGTTCATTAGAGTATGCATGGTATATCATGAAAAACGAAATTTGTGCTGTTTGAATATGAAGTTATATTGTTGAATAAACAGTATATAGTTGGAGGTCAAAGCATCAAGGAATACGATATAATGCTTGGCTACTTACTGCGAGACGGGCTCGGGAACGTAGATATACTCCATAGGTACTATCTTCCCTAATTCTTGTAACGTCTTTACAAAACGTAACTTTGAACTAAATTTGGAACTGAAAAACAAGAAGTTATTAGCATGTTAATCAGAAACCCGTCCTACATAGTATTATACTCTTTTTCATTTACTTATTGATCTGAGTTTCATCTTCATGAAAAACAAAGTTTTTAGTCCCCAAAATGGTGGGAAAATAAATTTTGGAGGGAAAAGAAATTTACTTTAACAAGATACATTTCTTTCTTGTATTCCAACAAGCATTTGAAAATTCAATAAAATAGTTCTTGATTATCCAATATGATCGTCCAATACCATATAATTGCATTCTTGCAATTACATACGAGAGAAAAATACATGCTGTAGTGTTATATCAAAATACTGTTTTGCTAATACTGCCGAAAACGTAAAATAAATAAATTTCTATTTTACCTAATAAAAGGTTTGGTCATCATAACAACTGTTTTAAGCCACAATGTGGGATGTACCATTAACAAGGCCTTTAAGTTCTTTCGTAATCTGTAAATATAATAATGTTAAAACATATACATACAGGAACTATGCAATAAAGTAAATACTGGCTTTTCTAAAATTAAACGCATACTGCAAAATTATTATTATTCATGAGGCTCTCATTTTTGTGTTTTTTGTAGTAGTCAATCAGTGAATTTCACTATTCAACAAAATTTTATATTTGCTGTATGATTATTTATATTTATATTACATTATTTGCATTTTTCTACTTTTGCATTAACAGACAAACCATGAATGTAAGAACGCACGAAACCCTGTGTGTTTTATAGTATCTTCATAACAGATTTAGAGCATGTATCACATGAAGAAAACAGCCTTGAATGTGATTATGTGAAATATTTTGTCTCAAAATGTAAACAAATCAGTAAATTATCTTCCACTTGAGCTATGCGGGCTGGCGCAATATATTTGACCCTGTTGACCTTTGACCTATTTATATAGAAATTTGATTAGTTAAAACAATACTAACCTCCTGTCAATCATCTGATAACATCTTTTTAACCAACCAAAACTTGGCATTTGTCTTCTAGGCGTGGCCCCATGGAAATATACAATCATGTAATCTTCTGCTACTAACAGTTCTAATGTACTTATCACATATCTGAAAATATGTTATATGTTTAATACTTTATATCTTACTCACAAGTTACTGCACTGCCAGTAAGCATAACATCTCAATGAGAAAATTTGTACATACAATAAAATTGTAATTTAACAAATACACAGGTTTACAGCATTTCATTTTCATTCTTTTTTTTAGTTTTGTTTTAATGTTGTTTGTTTGTTTGGGTTTTACGTCACATCGACACAGTATAGGTCATATCACGACGTTCCAGCTTTACTGGTGGAGGAAGACCTCAGGTGCCCGTCCGTGCATTATTTCAGGCTCGAACGGGCACCTGAGTAGAACCACCGACGTTCCGTAAGCTAGCTGGATAGCTTCCTCACTTGAAAGAATCCAAAGTCCCTGTCGTGATTCCAAGGGGCAAGTGGTTTAATTCAACAACCTTAACCACCCCTTGTTTAAAGGTTGAGTTTTTGCACCAACACAGATAATGTCATATGGGGACTTTCCAGTTTTACTGGTGGAGAATGACCTCAATTGTCCCTCCTTGCATTATTCACTATTTCAGGCACAATGTAAAGTTTAAACAAACTTATCTAAACACCATTTTTTTCCTTTTTGGGTTTAGTTTTATGTTGCACCAACACAGTAAAGGTCACATGGCAACTTCACAGCTTTACCAAATGGAGGAAGACCTCAAGTGCCCCTTTGTGCATATTTTCATGGACAAAGTTTAGTTTAAGGTTTCCAGTGCTTTCAGCGCTTTGATGTTTTTTCTATATCGAAGAGATGATGATTTAAGAACAGGAAAATGTAATAACTTACAGGAATAGATTGTCCATCACATACTGGTAGTCCCGCCTCCCTCGGTCAGGTAAATAACAACCACAAAATAAAATAATTGCATTGAGACCATCGCCATAGTAACCTGAAAATGTAATAAATCATTATTAAATTTGTTACAAAATTTGCAAATAAATCATTACCCTTTGTTGCAATAATCATTCAATGGTACAACATACTGCAAGAAACTTCCAATATACATTTGTATGTTTGGTTTTAATGCAGATTTTTACACATTTTTGGGCATAACTTAGCAGTAGGTCCACCTAATCGACTTTACTTGCTAACTGACCAAATTTTCTGCGAGTGACCAACAACTTATCCGAAATGATTTCTGAACAAATGTTAGAGACAAATAAACATTAGACTCGATATCCATTTGACTGTGACTGTGTCATTTATTCCAATATTTAATTGTTGAAATTTTTTTAGGATCATAAGCCATTTCAACATTTTCCAGCTTTAACTTAGAGTGTCAACCAGTACACAAGTCAGGTCAAACAAAATAGCATATATAAATCTATTTCTGGTCTTGGCCGCCAATAATAGAGAGTAGGTAGGTAAGTATTTATATATTAATTTATGCATTTTTATACGGTTATCTTAAGGACAGATTTTGAAACCAGCTGAAAGGCATATAAAAGGTCCAGGGTCGCCTCTTAAAAAGAGGGTAGTTCGATAGTAAAAAGATATTTTAAGGGGGATTTAGCTGACTTAAAAGAATTCAAAACCGATGACATTATTCAAAATGGAAGTGTTCGGCCACAATTGATGAAGATGTATATCACAACCTATTGACTTAACTTTGGCTACTATGTACCAATACAATTTGACTAAAGTTCGGCTTTACTTATTTTTTACATGTAGGTGTGTTTTAATTAGACTGTACAAATATTAGACATGATATCTTAATTGAACCACGTCACAACAAAACCAACAAAGTGCGTTTGCGACCAGCATGGATCCAGACCAGCCTACGCATTCACGCAGTCTGATCAGGATCCATGCTGTTCGCTAACCAACCCTATTACAAGTAAAGAAACTGATAGCGAACAGTATGGATCCTGATCAGACTTTGCGGATGCTCAGGCTGGTCTGGATCCATGCTGGTCGCAAACGCACTATGTTGGTTTTGTCGTGACGCGGCTCATATCTTAATTATATAATTTAACATACCTCCGTGTGACAGGACTTTCTTGTATGGTTCAATGACCTTCATATCTACACGATAATCTTTGCCCGCTATTTCTACTTTACGGAATTTCGTATTCTCATACTTCTCTCTCTCCGCCTCGTCATCACGATATTCTACAAACTTCTTGGTATCTGACGTAGGGGTGATTGGTGTGTCGTCTGCAGAAAAAAAAGATGTTAAGAAATATATTACAATTCTCTTTAATCTTTTATCAGTTTTATTTCCTTTATATCTTTCTTTTTTTTTATTAAACTCTCAGATACCAATAATTGGACACCCTAAAAATTTTTATAGCTCAAGTGTTATTATACAGTAATACAATGTCTACTGGTTTGGTTTAACCAATTATTAATAATAATTATATTAAATTATTTATTTCTTCTTCCATATCTTCTAACAAAATTTCAATACATAAATTGCAGAAAACTAAAAGCTTTTACGAAACTCTCTCCTGGTTTTAAACCTCCTTGTTGATGCTAAGGTAAAGAATTAGCAGGGTGTAAAATAAGGAGTCATAATAAAAGAAACCTTGGACTTGTATTTATCACTCTCAGAGTAATTTTTTTTCTAACTTTGTGAAGAGGTCCAAGTTTTCCTATTTGTGATGATTTTTTTTTGAAAGTTAAGAAGTTTTAAGCATTATTTTCCTTAAAATTGTGAAAGAGGAAGTGCAATATGGATATAATTTGTGATATACAATTCATGACTCAGTTTTTCCTTTATTTGATAAAAGCAAAACACTTTTTTATCTTTTACAAAAATTGGTGCTATAATAATATATCCTTTCATTTATATAAAATATTTTGAAAATTCACATAAATCAGTTGTTTATATTGATTTTTCATATTTTGTAAATTATATTACTCAAAATATTGACATCCAATATGGCTGTCACTTTTGACAAGGGAGGTAAATATTGTAAAAATAGGGAACTATCAGATTCTATATATTTGTAGACAAATCATTATACAATAAACAATATAAGGTTTACCTAATAATTCAATACATCGGTCTTTATCCAAGAGGATAATGTATACAGCAAAACCCAGCACAAAATCAAGATAATAGAATCTTGACGTTATGATTTGTGACAGTAAATGAGAAACACAATTGATTTATAATAAAACAAGGAGGTAAATAGTATCAAGAATTTGTTTAGTCATAAATATTACGCATAATGATGTATTTCTCCTAATCTATGCACCATTACCATGAATAATGGTTAATGATGAATAATTACTGCTGCTTACTTGCAAGCAAGTAAAGCCATTACCCTTTTTTCTGAGCATGGACAATTAATGTTCCCTTTTCTAAACAAAAAGGCCCATCTGCCTATTTCTATGCAAGGGTAGCTACATTTTACTTTCAAGAGAGAAACCTCTGCCGTTTTTTTTAAGGGTAGGAGGATCATCTCCCCCCAAATTTCCCAAAACAAAGGGGTTTCCCGCTGCCCCATTTCTAAGCAAGGGGAATGGCCCCCCTTTTTTTTGAGCAAGGGGATCCTTTTACCCAAATTTTTAAACCAAAGGGGGAACCATCTGCCTATTTCTAAGCAAGGGGACCATCTGCCCATTTCTAATCAAGGGGACCATTTGCCCATTTTAAGCAAGGGGACCATCTGCCCATTTCTAAGCAAGGGGACCATCTGCCCATTTTAAGCAAGGGGACCATCTGCTCATTTCTTAGCTTAAGGGGGCCACTTGCCCATTTCTAAGCAAAGAGTGATCATCTCCCCATTAAGGGTTCATCTCCCCACTTCAAATGGAAGAGAACAGTAATGGCTTGTAAATTAAATCATATAACTATATTTTAGTCTTTTGGATGGCTTTGTTCACAAATGTTTTTTTTTCTAACCTGGTAGAACTGAAAGTGATTACCCTTTACCTAAAGTATAGAGAGAGGCAAGCCTGCATTTCCATGCAGTCTGACCAGGATCAATACAGAAATACCTTGGTTTAACCATATTTCTTTTGTCACATACAAGAACATATTATTTACATACATGACCTTTACAATCAATGCAAAAAAGACTGAAAGCAACTTAATGCTTTTTGAACAAATCCTCTGAACTTTGAATGGACTGTTCCAAACTCAAACCTAGGCAAAGCCATAATACCAATTCTGCAAGTTAATGGTTAAAATGAACTACATTTCTGAAAAGTGGTTGGTGAGTGGTAGGACAATGGGAATTGTTTGCAGTGAAAGGTAACATAGTTATTGAGGAATTATTTCCCAAAAACCAACTGGTGATATATTGATATATGTATGGCATTATGGTGCTATATACTACCCCATCTCCAAGTTATGTTTTTTCTTGTGAATATATTAAGTATTTACCGTAACATCTCTAATTAACACACCCCTATACCAATTTTTTTTCTATAACACTGTCCTAACTTTAAAACCATTAAGAAAGTATTGTGTAAAACACTAAATATGATCTTTACATGAAGTTGTATTCATGACAATAATATTGCAATAGTAAAACATTGCGTAAATGTTTGTCCCTGTCTAAATTTTACAAAAATGCCTCAACTTGTATAATTTTTTGCATAAATGTAATAACTGGTATAAATCTTGCAAAAATGCAGACACTCATCAAATACCTTAGCTTGCATAAATGCTTATTCTTACAGTGCCTAAACTTGCATAAATACCAATACTTATAAATGCCTACTAAACTTGCATAAATCTTCCCATATTTGCATAAATGCTTATAATACTCAAAGTTCGTCAGGAGCCATTTTGTGTGTCATATGTATAAAAACTTCTCATACAATTTTATAAATGCCGTAATCATGGTTTAAGATTTCTGGGGCATTTATTACAACTGTGATGGTAAGAAGCTACCAGGAGGGGGGTGTTTATTAGAGATGTTACGGTAAATTATTTCTCCAAGAGGATTACCTGGCCCAGCTGCTGATGACAAAAAAAAAATAAACATTATAATTGAGCCGCGCCAGAACAAACCAACATAGTGCATTTGTAACCAGCATGGATCCAGACCAGCCTCTATCAGGATCCATGCTGTGAGCTATCAGTTAGGGTTTGTAAGCAAACAGCATGGATCCTGATCAGACTGTGCGGATGCGCAGGCTGGTCTGGATCCATGCTGGTCGCAAAAGCACTATGTTGGTTTTGTCATGGCGCGGCTCAATTATTCAATGATACAATGATTATTGTAATATACAGGTAGAACGTTTCACATACAAATATATCAAACAAGAGTAATTAAACTTGAACATCCAATCACCCCATACAGGTGTAAAAAAAAAGATATTTATTTGCTATGTTAATGGTTATATATTTTTTTCTCCCACTTTTCAAGAAATAGAAATAGAAGCAATAGAGTAAGCAATTTATTTTCCTCCTATTTTTGCCAAAGAAATATACAACAGTGAGTCAGCTGAACTTTTTTACCATGGTAAAAATTATGAATTCTTGTTTCAATGTAAAGAGGATATTATGAATTATTGTTTCAACGTTAAGAAGATACATGTATATTACTATTGTTAATATTGTGTTTGCTATATGAACTTTTGATAAATATTGAATTTATGACTTAATTCCGGATATTTCTAGATCATCCCTTGTGCATGATTTATTTTCTTCTGTATCTTTGGCTAAAATTTATGCAGTGGTATTTCTCCACCATCATTTTTATTTTTTACAAATGAGCGGAAGTTATGTCAAATATTTAGGAAGCATTTTCTTTTATCTGATATGATATATGCATAATCGCTGCTGCGACCTTTTACAGTTGGCAATAAAACTTTTCCAGATATAAAATTATTATATTTCCAAACTGTGCAGAAAAGTGTTCATTTTCAGATGTTCATATATCATAAGTTTTAAGAATAAAAGAAAATTTTGTTTGGTATATATTTAGCATGACCATTATTAAAGTGACCTTGACCCATTTTTGTACTATTTCTCTCACTTTGTTAAATAATCTAAAAGACAAATGGAGATAAATATTGATAAAAATCTAATAGTTCAAAGGAAATAATAACAAACTGCTAATGTGTTTCAAAATTCCAATGAATTATTTTGTTATTTTGTTGAAAAATTCATAACTTCAAGGGAGATAATAATAAAATGCTACAACTCAACAATGCAATAACCTTGACCTATTTTAGTGATCATTTTGGCATTTTATTGTACAAGAGAGATAAAAAAACAACAAAACATTGCTGTGTACAGTCAAGGAGAGATATTGGCCCTGTTTTGGTAATTACTTTTGGCATTTTGTTGTAAAATATTATCATACAAAGGAGATAATAACAAACAGTCAAGAAGAATACCTTCCCATTCCAGCTCGCCTTCTATATCACTAGGGGTTTCAAGGTCGTCTGGTGTGGGAATGTCATCGACACCTTCAACAAGGTCGTCAGTGGAATCTGGAGAGAGGAAGTTGTTGGCGGCAATCTTCTTTTTCCGTCTTGCACCGTTAAGGAGACTGTCTGGTCGAGCTGAAGAGAAAAACGCAAAAAAACTAAAATTTTGTAACCATCTAAAGCCAGAGTGGGATTAGAACCTACAGTTATGAAGCAATTCAAGGTCAAGGTCAACTATCTTCAACACCCCACCACAAACACCAATTGTACAGAAAATGCTTCAACAATATTAATACACTGTTAAATTTGTATCATTTTTATTCATGTTTGACACCTCATTGTGTCATGTTTTTGTACATAGAATGAGTGAAATAGACGTATTTTTGAGTGCACAAGAGTTATATGCTACAGTAACATGTAGCAGACATAAATTAAAGCAGTTTGAAAACGTACATAATAAAATCTATTTAAACTTTACATGCTCTTGGATTACTTGTGACTGATGATCGTGGCCTACACTGGTCACATGGTCAGAATCTGTTGCCGCCCGCAGGCTACGGGTTTTGCAACAGTAGTAATACAGTCTGTTCCAAGCTTGATATTTTCCTATCCATAGGACACCTGATACACCTTTTTAAGGTGGTATTTCCATTAAAA
The DNA here is from genome assembly GCF_026571515.1 of Ruditapes philippinarum. NCBI lineage: Eukaryota > Metazoa > Mollusca > Bivalvia > Venerida > Veneridae > Ruditapes > Ruditapes philippinarum. The sequence continues at coordinate 76,032 of NW_026865026.1, forward strand.
TCTTTTGAAAAATACACATTCTTCAAAAATTTTCATATCTCATATAAATTTAATAAGCGTCAAAACGACTAGGAGCAGAAGAATAATCTTGTCAGCTGAATGCTTACAATATATAAATGTCTGGTATATTATAAAGCGCGGAGGAAGGTAGTCTAGTACTGGTGTAACTCTCCAGGAACGATGGTTAGGAAACTACCCGCCTATATGACTGAAATACTGTTGGAAAAAGGCGTAAAATGAAACAAACAAAAACAAACAAACATAAAGTGATGAGTTTTAGATGAATTAATACAAACAATTAATGGATGGAACACCTCAAGGAGAAATATCATTTTGATATTGGAGTGGCTGGCATATACTTAAGGGATTTGCAAGCATTGTTTCCCTGAGAGCTGGCTGACTGATTACATATCCTTGAATTGTGAATATGAAATAATAACTTTATCAGAAATGTCTTGATGTGACCTTTTCTTATACTGTTTGTGTGCTATTTATAGTATCAATAATCAGATATCAATGAAATATATACTGAATATAATCATAGACTAATATAATTAACATAACATAACATTAACTGCCAATAATAACGGCTCCTTCTATGGGCAAAAAAAAAGAAGGATTCCATAACAGACCCCGCCGCTCACCAATGTGGCCAATGAAAGCAGGCAAAGCCTATGAACCAGGAAGTCTGATGAAGATTTACTTGAAAATCAATGGCTGGATAAACAGAGTTATGCTGTTCATTTTTAATTTTACATTTTTTGTTTTAACAGTTGTCATTACTGTTTCCGTTTTTAATCAGAACACAATAGAGCCACTTAAACATTCTGTATACAAGCTGGATAGCTACATCACATGAAAGAATCCAAGGTCCCTGGAAGGATTCAAACCAACAGGGGTAAGGGGCAAGTGATTTGAAGTCTGCAAACTTAGCAACTTGCAAAAAGTTATCAGAAAGTATGATGCTTTATACAATGAATATAGTTCTTGTTACTTATAGGCCTTTTGGGCTGGGTAATCCTAATGAATATTATTATAAAGGGTTTTGTTATTTCAAAGATGCATCTACATGTAACTATTACAAGTAAATTTCTTATCATATGATATCTTAATAGTCTTTCACTATGCATACAGTTCTTTTTACTTATAAGCCTATGGGGCTGGGTAATTCTAATGAATATAATCATATAGGTTATATAAACATGAAATGTTACTATTATATTAGTAATTCTCTTATCTTATCTTGTCTTGACAGTCTTTCAAATAAAACTTAAAACAATGGTAATGTTTGAGCTATACTCTTGCTCATCAAAGCACCGGTGGTCAGGTCAGATCATTGGTTGTTTTGCTCCCTCCTTTAAACAGACAGACAGCACTACCAGCTATGATCTTTTAGAAAAGTCTTCCAGATGGGTTACCAGTGTTAAACAATAAAATATAAAATCAATGTTGCAAAACATGCAATATGTAGGATAAAGTTTATTTTATATATAATTTATTTATTATACACATTGCATGTTTGCAACATTGATTTTCTTTGGACAATCGTGTGAAGTTTATATCATCTACATAAAGTATATCTATATACACCAGGCAGCAGCTGCAACTTTATAATATACAGTGTAATTTAAATTTTAAATCAGAGGAAAGGAATTCAGCAGTATTATTACAAAAATATGCTATTCATACTATATTGACTGGTTATATGGCTGTGATAAATGGTTGTCTGCTATATAACCATCACCTAGTGAATTGGGTTATATAACCTTACCAGAATTTCATAATTGGTCATATAAAATGTCGACCAAAAAATAAAACAAAAATACTGTATATACTTTATGTTATAATACTGCATGTTTGAAAAATGCCTTTTTGTGGATAATTGTGATGTACATAAACTACTGTCAATTCATGAAGTTATTTCTTTATTCCTCCAATAAAAGAAGTTTAAAAATAGATTTTTGACAGGTTATATGTTATATTTTCAATATAACCCTCTCCTAGAAGCTCAGGTTATATATAAATGTTTATATAGGGCTATATAACCTGTCGAAAATCTTAATATCTTATCTTATTATACTGCATGTCATGTTGCTTTTCATTGGCTAATAGTGATGTTTATATAGTTTTATATACACAGCTGCTGTCAATTTATGAAGAAATATCTCATATTTACCCTCTAAAAAGGAATTTTGCTGTCTTAAAGATTAGTTATAAAGATTCTTGACAGGTTATATGGCAGTATATAAAAGGTTGTTAGCAATATTACCCTCACCTAGTGCCTAGGCTTATATGTGAAAACTACCATTAAAATAAAAGCTATATTACCTGTCAAAAATCTTTTTAACTTAGGATATAAACTGACATAATATAACCTGGGGTGACAAAATTGATTGTCCATATTGTTCATGTTGTCCCACAGCCCGTATGGACAAGTAAAATTTTTTCTAGAATTTACCAGTACCGTTACTCTTAAAATATCAAACAGACAGGCAAACAAAAGGGACATAAGTATGTCAAAACCGGATTTTGTTGGCCCAGATAACATATAAACAAACACACAAACATACCAGGTTTGGTGTATTCACTGTCACTCTCAGTGTCAGACTCGTCCGTAGATGAATCGTGTGCCGTCACACCCATGCCAGGTATCGGGTCCTCGTGCCATTCCTGCGTGTCATCCATCTTCATTTTTTCCTGTGATATACAGCATAATAATGACAAAATTATGCACATCATTGTTTGATTCTTCACAAAAATTCTGTCTATTGCTTTTCTTTTTTTTTTATACATTCGGAGACAAATATTTAGCCAATAAAATTTTTTTAATTCTACATATTTTTTTATTGTTTGGGAAAAATTTAAATTTTTATAAAAAAAAATTTTGGTAATTTAAAAAATAAAAAATTTTTTAAAAAACAAAAAACAATAAAAGAATACATTTGCTGTTTTTGTTTGTAGGAAAAGATTTCAAAATTTGTATTGACCTTATAAGTATATTTTTCTCTCTTTGTTATTATTAAATCAGAATGTTGTACTGAAAATAAGTATACATGTTCTCTTATTGTGTAAACTTTGTATGTTACCTTCTCTAAATAAAGATTTTATCATTATTATCATTATTATTACAAATAATCTGGTAACACAAAGGTACATGTGGAATAAATCAAGGTCAGAGTGAGTGATTCCAAGTCATGGTCCATGTCTCAAAAATTAAACTTAACACCCTGAGACCATTGAGTCAAAGATATGAATCCCTGACTGAGTTGTCTGCACTTGAATGTACATATAGATGCTTCTTCAAATATAACACTAGACAAACCATGAAACAAGAGCTGTTCCGAGGATGCACTGCGCTTGACTATTCTCAGTGCCCATCATGCTTAGTAACATAATCCTTATTTTTGGAATAGTTTAGCTAAAAAAGGAAATTTTATAAACTTACATGACTGGGTTTTGGTTTCTCAGGTTGGACCTTCTCTATGACAACATGTTTCTCTGAAGTGGCATCATCATCGTCATCATCCACTGGCTGTAATAAAATAACAAAAATATCTTCATTTTTGTATCAAAAGCTCAAGTGAAATGTGTATTTTTTCTAGTGAAATAGTTGTGAAAGGGTTGATTATATTGTATATTTTAATTAATTTATAGACATTTTTTTGGCATTAATTTGCCTGTCGAACCTTGGTGGACTTTCATCTAAAAGAATAAATAGTACATGTATAACATATAGTGTATAGTCATTTTACTTTATGAAAATGCCCCTATCCAACTTTGTCTTAAAGTGGCATGAAATATGCCATATGTGTTTTTCCCCTTCCGTTAATGCATCAAAATTGGGAATTTCTATTGAGACCTTAAAATCGCCTAATGTGGGGGAAAAATGAAATAGGAATACTTAAATTTCATTTATTTATAGTGATTTGGAATGTGTCCGTTTGTCTCCCAATCGTAAGAAATAAAACACAGTAACATGATTGTATTATGCAGATATCCTTTTTTTTTCAAACATGCAATTTAACGCAAACAATGTCAAACATGCATTCACAACAACAGACAAACATTCAAAAGAGAGACTACTCTACATGTCAAATCATTATCAGATTATAACTGGGAAAATAACTGTTCAACATAAAAATCATTTGGAAACTCTAGTCAATTTGTATAATGAACTTCAATATAAAAAAATTTGACAGAAAGAACAAATACAATATTCAAAGTTTATCAAATCTATCTAAACACTCACTGTAAAAACCTTTTCGATTATTTCAAAATTCAAGTACATAAAAAATTTCAAAAATTTTCACCAAACCGATTTAAAATTTTTAACTTAAAAACACCAAGTGTCCCTTTTTTTTAAAAATCTGCTTTCTGCCCAAAAAACAAAATGCCAGGAAAAAAAACACACCCACGTTTTTGAAAAAAACAATTAAGGGAGTTTTTAAACAACCAATTTAATCCGAAAATTTTCACCTCCCAAAAATTTTAATAACAAACCCCAAATAAACAAAACAGATTACAAAAGTTCAAAGCCTTTTTATTATAATTAGTTAATTCAGATTATTAAAAAAAAAGATCAATAAACTAATAATCATACTTTGAATTTGAAATGCATTGTTTATTAAATCAAAGCAACTTAACAATAATTTTGTTCTCAAAATCCAAATAATGTGTTATTTTATAAGTTGACAATATCTTCGCCTCTATAGACAAAATTATTTACATATGGAAAATATCTCCGCCACTCCTCTATAGACAAAATTATCTCAGAACCTGTACATTGTGTCAAATTATTTTGACTACCAACAGTACATAGTCTAAATAAACTGCATGAGTATGCAAAGATTAAGTGACTATATTCTGATGACATATATGTAGGCATAATAATATATATAAACATTTAAGATATTGCCACCATAACTTTGTTTATATTAATACCATTAATACCATCAAGTTATATTTAAAATATAGCCACAAAAGACTCATAGATATGTAAGTTCATTATTACCCATGTATTTAAGTAGTTTGTACTAAATATTCAATAAAAACACCACTTCATTAATAAATGTATACAATTATTCTTAATCGCTATAACAACTGACATTGAACAATTTACACGAACAATCACTTTGAATAATTAAATCTGTACCAGAATATGCTATTTACTTATTGGCTACAACAGAAATTATTCATTCTGTTCTTATTTACATATATACCATATGTACGTATCAACAACATTAGAAATAAAACAGGAGTTTCCTTGAAAAAAAACAAGAAACAGGAAATACATAACTTCATGTCATCTCAGTGCAGAAACAGGTTAACTGCTTATGAATTATATTAAGAGGTAACCTGTTATTGCACTAAGGTGATGATGATACATAATATTATATGCATGAATTTAAAAAAAAAAAGAATTCCCCAGTTTTTGTTGTTGTTTTTGTATACCAATTAAGCCTATACAAAAACAGCATGATAAAAAGAAATGAGCCGCGTCACAACAAAACCAACATAATGGGTTTGCGACCAGCATGGATCCAGACCAGCCTGCGCATCCCCGCAGTCTGATCAGGATCCATGCTGTTCGCTATCAGTTTCTCTACTTGTTAAAGAGTTGGTAAGCGAACAGCATGGATCCTGATCAGACTGCGCGGATGCGCAGGCTGGTCTGGATCCATGCTAGTCACAAACCCATTATGTTGGTTTTGTCGTGACGCGGCTCAAATAAAAACAACCACAATTTACACCAATCAAACCTTCACGAAAATATCTTATTTTCAACATGAATTTATTTCTTAATCATTCTTTTTAAAAAGTTTCTACCTGTTGTTAAAGTTGATGTTCAAAGGAAAACTCCCAAAGATATCGACTGACAGAGATTTATGAGTTTAAAGTTAGAAGTTAATCATTATACTTTCAATTATCATTTACTTTTATTTCTTCCTATAATTCCCTTAGCTCTAGCTATCATAGTATTGTTTGCCTCATAAATAGGTTATAAAAAGTTTGTCCGAGTTCCGTCTCAAATCTCAGAATTTTCATTGGTCAGTGTACATTCTCTAGCAGTTTCTGACCAATCAAATACCTAAGATTCTAAGTCTTAGCTTAGGGAATTTCTTCGTAACCTCAGACCCAATTATGGTTTTTATGATGATTTCAACATATTATCTGGTCATATCTTGGAGGTCTGCCCACCTAACGGGCTTTGAATACTTAAACCAGTACTTATCTACTGGCCGACTTCTTATCCCAAATTATTTTTGAATCAGCAGTGGGAATCAAATGACCATAATATGATGATCAATCTTTTCTTGCCTAAGGATCAAACAAATGACCCCTCAATAATAAAATCATTTGCTCTACCTAATAAGCCAAGTCGACCAACTGGCTGTGATATTTAATTTGTACAAACATGCATTATGACTTGGGCTATTTATATTTCAAGATGGGATTTGAACCCATAATGGTGATGTGGCAAGTTGTTGTATTAGTCAGCGACCTAAACTACTCTGCCACAGAGGTTGACGGGTATTATATTAACTTTGCAATTGAATAATCAAAATGAACCGTCTGCAAAATTCAATATTCGCATTGATAATCATTATTTCCACATTAAATGAAGTAATATCATTCCAGAAATATTTACAGTTATCTTTAGATATTCACATATTAAAAGAAAACAGAACTTTTGTACTGAAAACTTGGTGAACAGCCAGAGTTTATTATGAACCATCCTCTTCTTGTGTATACATTCAACTGATGCCAGTTTTCTAAACAATCTACATATTTATATCCAGTGAACAACACTCATTCTGCATTCTTTTCCAGTTTGCCATGATTTTATCTATTTCTTTTTTATTTCTTCACCAATTGCAAGCTTACTTTAGTTTTATAACTGATAATGAATCAAAAACGATAAAGTCACAATAAAATTCATGGACTTTCATACATTTGGAAAGAACTAAAACTTGTTAAGCACAGTTTTATTACTGTGTTGAAGAGTATGAGTGATGATAACAATATATTATTTTTCCTAGTCAGTTCTTGATTTAGACCAAACCTTTGTTCTGAAGAGGCCAATGAAGAAGATAACAATATTTTATTTACCTAGTCAGTTCTTGATTTAGACCGAATCCTTTGTTTTGAAGAGGCAAATGAAGACGATAGTAATATTTTATTTTACCAGTCAAGTTGTCATTTAGATTTGATCCTTGTATTAAAGAGTCAGTGATGATGTTGATGGTGATGATGATGATGATAGCGAAAAATCATTATATACCAGTTCTTGATTTAGACCGAACCCTTGTTTTAATGGAAGAAAGATGTTGATGATGACAACAATATTTCATCTTACATAGTTCCTGAATAAGACCAGATCCTTGTATTGAAGAGTCAGTGATAATGATGATGACAACAATATTTCATCTTTACCAAGTCAGGTTGTGATTTAGACCAGATCTTTGTAATTACAGACTACATTGATAAATACAGCAGATTACAATCAGACTGGAAACTGATTAAGATTTCAGACACTTGTTACTGACAAGATCTATGATTTAGCTTACTTAACTTAACAACTTTCAGTTCAGTCTCTGAATTGATTTATAGCTTTGAAACACAGTAAACATTAAAGCTGCATGCCTCCAGATGAGCAAAATTATTTGAAGAAAATCGAAAGTTGAGAAAAACATAGAGATTTTAAGAAAAGTGAAAAGATTCTAAATTTAAGTAATAATTTTATGTTATGTGCGAAAATTTATTTGAAGAAAATCCAAAGTTGTAAAAAACGTACAGAGATTTCAAGAAAAGTGAAAAGATTAAAAATTTAAGTAATAATTTTACTTTCTTGGTTAAATTCACAATTTTCATTAAAATAAATAAAAACATGGAGGTGTGCTGCTTTAAAATAAATAGAAATGAAGCAGATAAAGTAAACTACTTACTACACAGCCTCTTTAAAGTAATTTACAGATTGCAACTGCTGAAATTTCCCTTACACAGGGTATATTAAAATGAATGGGAAAATTAAAAGCAGATAAATATATATCTTTCACAGCAAACAATAAATTCCACTTTAAAAGTAAATTTCACATTAATGAAGCATTATCAACTTTAAAACAGATAATTTATATACAAAACTAAAAGCTTTTTTTCTGCAATCATGATTTATTGCACCATTCCTCAGAATTTCCATTTTAAAATATTTGCAATTAATTAAGGCTTCTTGATTACCTTATAAACTAACTATGCATTCTGGGTAAGAGGAAGTTTGCTATTCTATGGTAAATCAATGACCTACTTTATAAGTTATGTGTACTTAAATCAAATTTAAAAGAGTGGCTTCAAGACAAAATTGGAAATTTGTGTGCGTGCGTTTTTGGTGTGCATGCATTTTATGTTTAAATACTTATTTGTATAAAAGTTGCAATTATGCCCTATTATAAAAACTCAGCATCCGTATCTGTATATATCAGGAAATATGCTATACATGTATTCCACACTTAACGATGACCCACTTCTGTGTAAACTACATAAAGTAAACCAAATTAAACGAGCCATTCAATTAATTTCAACATTGAAAGTATTCTTACGATGACACAATTCTGTGTATACTAAATATAAAAGTAAATCAAATTAAACAAAGCGATTCAATAAATTTCAACATTGAAAGTCTTTTCATGTAACGCATTTTATTATCTTTTTCTAAAACGATCTTTTTATTAATCAGGTGCAAGTACAAAACTTACCACAGGCAAGTGTTGTTTGTATTCTAAATAAAACAGTGATTTATAAACAATAGTAAAAGTATTTTCATGTAACGATTTTTCCTTATCATCATCCTATGTCGGGGAATTTCTGTGTGATCTACATAACAAGTGTATTTATATGCAAGAGTAAACTGGCATTCAATTCCTGTGCAGGAAATAGACTATTGTAGACAAGTCATCGACCAACTTTTTTTTTAAAACAAAAACTACGTTTCTTACATAAATGGTAAAAGATCGCATTGACATCTTACCAACTTATTTTATAAAGAGAAAACTGGCATTCAATTGCTGTACAGGAAATAGACTATTGTAGACAATATGTCACTGACCTACTTATTTCCTATAAAATCTATGTTTCTTATATAAATGGTAAAATAATACCAATAAAACATCGCATTCATTTAACCATCTTTTTTTTTTACAAAATCTACGTTTTGAACATAAATGGTAAATATATTGTCATGGATAAAAGCACAGTATATTTAGTTGGCATCAAATTTTTACAAAATCTATGTTTCTTACATAAATGGTAAAAATATTGTCATGGTCAAAAGCACAGTGTAAGTTGGTGTCACAAGCAACAAAATCTGTCTATTGTATAAGAGGATATCAAAGACGATTTTGATATTTTGATTATTTTGAATGTACTAAAATAATACAATTATAAAAGATCGCATTCATCTAAACAAACTTTTCTACAAAAACTATGTTTCAGTGCTTAAGTGCAGTAAAAGGTTAACTATAATAATTCAAAAGGATTTCAACCCATTACTGCACTTACTGATAACGGCTTCTTAGTTATACATAAATGGTAAATAATTAGTTAATTACTGTACAAGATGGCATTCATCTGACTAACTTTTCTACGTTTTGTCACCTTAGCGCGGTAATGGATTGACTATTATAATTTTATAGGAGTTATCTCGTTAATGCACTAATGTGACGGCTTCTTGCATAAATGGTAAACAACTACCCTACAAGATCGCTCTCATCTAACCGCGACTTTTTCTAACGTGAAGATGCAGCAATAAAAAGTATCAAACCAGGGGTTCAGAATAGGAATTTTTAGTGGGATAATATTTTCTTGAAGTTTTAGTTTACATGCCACTTGCTATGGACCTACCTCAAACGAGAGCCGCCATATGGCCTTATTCTTGGTCTGCGTTAACTTATCCCTCGTTTTATTCAACGTATTCAATATCTCACTGTTTAAATCCAAACTTTTCTGAAAGTTCTTAAAGTTTTCCTTGTATACATCCATTCTTTAATAATATTTGAAATATTTAGTATTTACACAGCTGGGTTTCACTTACTATCAAATCATGGCCATCACACTAAAACATCGTACTGAATATTATTATTATCATACACATACCCACGTTCACATACTTGGTATATAAGTAATCAAATCTGGCCGTCTGCTGCATATAACCACAATTATTTTGGCACCGGAACTCCGGTAATTATCGTAATTTCCGAGTAATATTCTACTAAATGAATCACAATGTCTTCTCACTAAAGAAATAGACAAAAAATCATTAATTGTTCAATTTACCCACGTCCCCGTTTTCATCAGAAATCATCTAGTCACAATCTATTGAATTGAAATAGATCAAAAATAATAAATTTTTCAATCATTTACCCACTTCCCATTTTCATCTGAAATTATCCAAATTTTTTTCTTCTGAAATTATTTCGTTACATCATTTGTATATATTTTGTCTTCAGCAATTTTGTTTAATACATTGTAGGTATTTGGCTATAAACAAATGTGATTTTGAAGTTCACAGAAATATTCTGAAACTTTATGTGGTTTAAAACACCTGGCATTTTTGAGATCAGTTATAAAGATTAAAATTTAATGGTGTTTATGATTCCAGAGAATTTGTTAAATTTATAGAGATCTTTTAAAATTTAAAGTTGAATTTGATCAGTATTACAGTTTTTGGTGAATTTCCAGGGAATTTAGTAAATTTTACATAACATAATTTTGAGTGAATTTAGTGATATTTGCATGGATTTAATTAGGTCAATTTAAATGGATTTTGGTCATTTTCAAAGATTGTGGTACATTAAGAGAACATTTTGGTACATTTACATTCACAAAGAATTTTGTACAATTTAAAGGGAATAATCTTGGTCTTTGACCATCTAATAAAAAATTTTGTTGGTCTATTCTCATAAAATGTTATCAATTCAAAGCAAATTCAAAGACAAATTTATCTGTGTTCCAATAGAAAACAATAAGAATTCAAAGTAAAAAAAATCTAAACTGCACAAAATAATATACATTTTGTATACTTCTTATATATTAATCACAGATTTAGATCTGGAAATTAACAAGAAAATATATATCTATTTAACAATTTATGTTTATTTTACAAAATTTAACCTAGTTTATAAATTGATGAGGAAGTTTGAGTTTGTTAAACAAAAAAAATTAATGTACACTTTTCAGGAAATACAGTTTTAAGATCTTTTTATAGAGACATAAACCAGGAAAAAAATCTCCATTTCAAAATAAAAATTTAAATTCAAATGACCATCTCATAAGGATATCTATAATTTGTTCTTCCAGACGGGGTTGCAAATTTTGACAAGGGGTAATTTATATTCCAAAAGTGTAGAGGGGGAGGGGGGTGGCAGTAAGGTTGTGTATGTGGTGGTGATGGGGGGGGGGGGGTAGTTAGACACTTTAGACACAGTTGTTTTTGTTTTTTTTTGGAGAAAGTCACGAGTAAAATTTGTCCTGATCTTGACTCATTTGTGTGTGATCTTCCTTAAAAGTCCATAAGTTATCATTATACAAAAATCACAAAAGGGTTCCATGTACTACCCAAATTCTATGAGGGGGTGGGGAACATGGCACCCAAATCCCTCTCCTGGCAATTGAAAAGAGAGAACATTTCTCAATAAACATAATCAAATCTTAGCTTGAGGGAGAGAGACAAATTTATCTACTTTAGCAACCACTGCGCAGACCAAGATCAGCTGGCACATCTGTGTAATCTAGTCACATGGTCTGCACTGTTCACTCCTCAGTCCGGACAGAATTGCGAAAGTTTTCCCTAAAAGTGTTTTATGGTCTGATCCAATTTAATTATTCAATGGATAAGTCCATTTAACATTTTCAGCATGGTATTAAAAAGTTAAAATTTTTATACACAAACTATAAAGTAATACAGAAAACAAATCAAATCTGACAATCCAAACTCTTTTGACAATACCTATAAGGGTGTTTTATACTTCGGAAAATAACTAAATAAATTTCGATTGCTTTTCGGATTCACACAACAAAGAACAAACATATTCATTATTTTCCTGGTAGCCGTGAGGAATCACAGTAAATGTTACAATGATTTATTATCAGACAGATAACTATAAATTTCCATCAGGGCTTCTGTTTTTATTACCCCTGATAAGTGATAATAATATTGACAAATGCAAGCCTCTAAAAGTTTCCCTGATTGATAATGAACTCTCATCATAAGCTCAGGAATGCTACATATAAAGTTTCTCCTTTATTTTAGTAAGTTTTTTTGTTTATACATGTATATACAGTAGAACTTCTATGAGTCGAACTTCGATTAGTCGATTTTCTCCATGTATCGAAGTAAAATGAAAGTCCCAAATTTTTCGCCTATATATTCTTTATAAAAACCTATTAATGAGTCGAATTTTATGTGTCGAATTTTTCGATGTGTCGAAGTTTTTTCGTGGTCCGTATAGAATAAATCAAGTACAAGTTACCACAAATCTGTCGAAGTCCTTTGATTTTTTTGACACCTTCGATCTCGAGATATTTTTCACACCTTATCTGGCCGCGAAGATGATTTTCAATCAACTTTGGTGACAGGTGTTAATTACACAGCTGTGTCTTCAAACGGCATTTGTATGCGTTGAAATGTGTGATAGATTGTTACCATTTAAATTGACGTAGTGGTTATTGAAAGTACATGTACTTCATGTACTTTCATTTGAGAACATCCGTAACCCGGTGTCGCGTGATAATCACACACGAAATATTTACTAAAAGCTGGTTAAGTTAGCTGGTTAAGTTATCGCCCTTTTCTATTGTTACGCCTTTTGTAACTTCCTTGTTTACGTCAACGGGTCGAAATTTTGTTATGAAATTGAGATTGATTCATGAGTCGAAGTCCTGATGTGTCGAAATTTTTACGCATGTCCCTTCAACTTCGACTTACCGAAGTTCTACTGTATATATATATATAATTATTTTGCTTGGGTTTGTCCCTTAACCTCCTGGAACCGAAGGTGGTTAGCCTTTTGCCATCAGTATAGAGCTAGGCCAGCTCATATATCTGTGCAGTCTGACCAGACTCTATAAAGTTGACAGAGCTACTTTTTTTTTTTTTAAGTACAATTGTGTACTTTAAATTTTCATCTTGATACTGATATGCCTAAAATTGACAATGGCAAATTGAAAAAGTCCGTAAAAATTCAAAGAATTTCAGCAGGTTAAGTCTATATCAGCCATCAAAAATATAAAAGAATCTCATTGCTTAGAACGTTAGTTAGCCTACTGCATATTGTGGCTATACAGAATCTACCCATGTGACCTGTGCACACCAAGTATAGCCGGCACATCTGTGCCATCTGATCAAGGTCTGCACCGTGTTTGCTATTAAGTCAATTTCATATATTTTAAAATTTTCCCTAAAAATGATTTTCTGTCTTATCCACACTGAAAGATGTGCAAGTTCATTCAAGATATTTAGCATATAGATCCACAAATTATTACATGTATGCATTTAATCATTAATCCACAATTACATAAACACCATTCTCATGTATATAATTAATATATAATATTCCATGAAAAAACCCAATTAAATCCACAAGAAACACAACTACACATTGATATCAAATCCACAGAAAAACGTAAATTACAATCTAAATAAACTTTTTTTCCACAGAAAACAATGCAAGTAAACTTTTTCTCCACAAGAAAACATTAAATCACTAAATCCATGAAATTCAAAAAGACATTATTTATGATCCTCAATCCACGAAAAACATAAACACTAGAAATATGTAAGTAACTATATGTAAGTAACTATATAATCGAAACCATAACAATAACAACCCTATCATAATTATGATTGTATTTCCAGACAGAAGCTGTATATATATTATACACACTGGCTTTCTGGCAGTGATTATAATACATGGAGATGTAAGAGTTAGATAAGGTACTGTAGTTACTCTCTGACTGCTGAAGGGAGGGGGGGGGGGGGGGGGTTAACAACAATAAACCCCCACTGGAACAGTTACCTCCTGGTGAGGTGTTTAAACAGCAAAAAAACTTGCCTACGGCCTCCAGTATAGAGCCAAGCATGCAAATCTCTTACCGTCTGACAATCTCAATATTTAAAACACTAAAATCCCTTAAATTAATAATGGAAAGTTCCAAATTCAAAACAGGGCAAGTCTCATTGTGAAAATTTAGGTGGGTGTTACTTTTTGTCCATTTTTAGCAAGAAAGTCCCTTAAATTGTCAATGGAAGGTTCCAAATTCAAAACAGGGTCAGTCTATTATGAAAATTTAGGTGGGTGTACAGTAACCCCTAAAGTTAACAATGGACAGTTCCAAAATCAAAGCAGGCCAAGTCTAATTATGAAAATTTAGGTGGTTTATTATACATTAATTAACAGAACATCAACATCATGCTGCTTAACCACCAGTTAATTCTATTAATAGAAACATTTATAAGTGAGTATTTCCTCAGTTAATTTATTACCACCAGTAAATCTGCATCCAATTTATTCCATTCATTCAAGTTGTTTCCATAAATTATGTTCAAACAACAATCACCCAAACATGATTAAAGGCAGGAAAACAACAAGGGAATGGCCACGTAAACAACAAGTTCCTGTTATTTTTGGTGAAAAATACTTTTTAAGCAACACCATTGCTTGATAAACAAAACTTCATTCCAGTTAAAACAAATGTTTTTTTTTTCATAATGGTTTCACACTTTTTTTTCAGTTTTCACATTTTTTTTGTTCAATTTTCACATATTTTTCCAGTTTTCAGTGTATAGGGAATATTACCCATTACCCTATATAATTCCAACATAGATTTTTATCTCAAAATTGGAAATTTCCGTTTAGCAATGTTCTTCACAAAAATTGGGAATAAAATTTTTGCAATGTTTCAATGTTTTTCCAAAAAAAGTTTTTCTTAAATTGGGGCTTTTAGATTGCAAAACATTTTTCTTAAAATTGGGAATTTATTATGCAATGTTTTTTTTTCACTCAAAATTGGGACTTTATGTAAAATGTGAGCATGTAACCTTAGTACATTAAATTTGCTCTAAACAAGAACACATTGCTGTTTTTCCATAATAATTATTCTAATTGTGAAAAATCATCCAAAATATATACACATATACAAATATATATACAAGAAAAGCATTGATGCAAAGCATCAAAGGGCGACGCCAAAAGAATTTGATCCAGATTTGCACCTAAATACTTAACAAAAGATGTGTACTTTATAGCAGTACCATTACATGTGACCTGGAGGCTAGGGCCAGGTTAAGTTGAAACTTAAACCAAAAAAGAATAGACTCTGTCTTGCCAAGATGCAAAGGCAATTTATAGTCAATTAAGCAATCTTATAAGACTCATGTTATAAGAAAGAATTTCTTCAGATTTAATTTATGAGACACAAGGATTCCTGAGTCATCAGCATATAATCACTGGCACGAGTATCGGACCTGGGAAGAAAAAATATGACCAGATGACCAGATTGATAAAAAAAAACTGTGTTTATAAAAACCAAAACAAAAAATGTAAATAATGATCCCCTTTAAAAATATACTTTCAACTTGAAGTATATTTTTAAAGGGGGTCATTATTTACATTTTATTTTGGTTGTTGACACTTTTAAGATGAACACAGGTTTTTTTATCAATCTGGCCATATTTTTTCATCCAAGGTCTGATACTCGTGCCTGTGCATTATAATAAAAGCTTATTGCTTAGGGTTGAAGACATGTAATTGACATATATTAGACATAAAAGAGGACCTAAAATGAACATCAGGGGGACAGCATAGGTACTCAGAGCAGTAGTAGAATGAGTACCAGCCACATCAACCAGCTACTATCCCAGTTGAAATCTTGTTCTTATGTTCTGGAATGGTTCATGTTAAGTTAAAGAACATTAAGAACAGTTCTTGAACTGTACTAAATGACTGTTCAAGAACATCTGTGCAAGAACTGTTCAAGAACATGGTTTTAGAACAGTTCCTGAACTTTTAAAGAAATATTAAAGTCCTTCAATTGTTCTTCAATCGTTCTTCATAGATCATAAGAATGTTTTAAGAACTGTTCATAAACACAAGTTTTGTAAAATGTTCTAAAAATGTTCTGGATACTAGATAAGAACAAATTTAGAACATTTCAAAGATCTCCAGGTTCTTAAAGTGTATGACATTTGTTCCTGAAAGCATATCAAGAATAAATCAAGAACAATATTTAATTTCAACTTAAAAAGAAAATTGAAATGGAACACTTTATGAACAATTTAGACACTAAATGTTCTTATATTGTTCTTGAAAAAAAGAACATCAGATCCTGTCTTAAGTTTGGTCATAGTATAAAGTTTTATAGGATTTATAAATGTACATTATGAGGAGATAATTCATGTTGCTTTTTCACTTTAAAGTTATTTCCCTTTTAATATTTTGAAAAGGATATTTTGTGCAGACATCTACTCTTCTATTACAGACCAATATCCTGAACATAGTCTAAGAAAGGATAAGTATCAATAGGTTTCAAAATGTAGTCACACTGCATAAAAAGTTTACTAACAAATTTATTTAAATAAAGCATGCCCATACATATTAGGCACAGGCACTACATATGGATAGTTTCCGTTGATATTTGCAACACTCTCGTTTTTTTCGATATTTAAATACACGAGTACATTTTTTAGCTGAACAACATCTACCACAGAAATAAGTTCAGTACGTCTAACAGCAGTGTATTGATTGGGAACCCTTGCATTCCCTTGGATTTGTGCAACAGGTATTTTCTGAAATTTCTGTATAACAGCATAAACAAGATTGTCATAAACAATAAAGTATTTGATAGATCCAATTGAATAGTCTCCATACATTACTACACTACATATTCTTTTCTGCATACGGCTGTATTCTTCAGAATAAAATCTTCTGTCATTTAAAATGATTCTATGAACTTTTTTAATTTTGATGTTACTAGTAAAGTCAATCTTTAATGCTTGTCTCACATGGCTTTCAATTTCGTTTGGTTTTAATAATTTTGCCGCGCCAGCAATATCGCAATTAAGTGCCGAGAAAGTTATTTTCCTGTAATCTTTTCTTTTCAGCTCCAGACCTTTTTTGCGAATGTATGACCGAATTTGAATGTGTTTGAAGACTTGTTTTAAAACAGTTCTTTTACCATGAACATCCTGGAGAAGAGCAGCATTTACGTCTTCAAATGGGAATGAACTCCATGCCCAAATTGGTCCCAAATGAGTAACAGATTCTGAAAGATGAATGCCAGTGTTGTGGACATTCAGTCCACATGATCCATCACCATATAAGTGTTGGAAGGTTGCATAGAATTTATCAAGGAGATCTGTTGCTTTGAGAAGCATTTCTTCAGTAATGTAATCACTCAGGAGAATAAAGACAGCTTCTGACAGGTATGAAAAATTCTCCATAAACTCATCTTTAAGAAAATCCTTTATACAAGGGTATGCGTAATATAATAGCCAGGACTGCAACTCAGTTGCCTTAAAATGATTATAGTTCCTTTCCAGGTCTCTTGGAAGACGCTCTATATGTTCTGGGGGCTTAAGATTTTCCATTCTTTCTGAGATTTCTTTTAAATGATCCCCTATGAAATAGTCACATTTACTCTCTGATGAAGAAAACCATTTTGTCAATAATGTCTTTGTGACACCTAGTAATATACCGTGCATGTACTCTGGCACTGTTCCTTGTACTATATCATAATTCTTCAACTGCGACAGAATAGAAAGCCCCTTGAAACCTTTAGAGCGATTGTTTGGTGACCCCAAAAGCATATGCTGTATCACAGAATCTTGATTTCTTGCTCTGCTTCGAATGTTTTTATTCCTATATGGGTAACATTTTGCATATCCTTTACCTTGTTTCACTGTCATTCCCATTTCTTCACATTTTATACATGCATATGTTCCATTAAAATATGACATATTAAATAACTCTGCTTTTGCTGGCAAATCTGTAACACAACAGATAACTGAAAGTTTCACATTGAATGAATTTCCATCAATCATCACTTGAACACCTTCTTCGTAAATGGAATTCATTTGCTCAACAAATTCTTTAAAGAACGAATTAAAAGGAGGTTTTCCTTTTCCCTGCCATATTCCAACAAGGATAATATTTTCGCGTGCAAAGCGCTTCTGAGGACTTAATTCATTTATAGCTAAAAATATTGGCCATAAATCTATTTTGGAAGATGAAAAGAGGTTCACACCATCTGTGTTGAAGATACCAGTTAAATTGTTGCTTGTCCTATTAAGAAAACCATTCTCTCCCATCATAGATCTGTATAAAGATCCATCCATTATATCAGTGATAGTAGTTGATCCAGACTCATACCTAATGAAAGCATCTTCTTTAGTGGCTTGTATGTCCTCAAAAATTCCTAAAGATAAAATTACAAAATCTGTCACAATCCATGAATGTATCAAGAACCATTAAATTTCACAAGTTTTTAAACAAATTCATATCTTAATTTATCACACTTATTAAGTCATTTACTTATCTCTATTAAAAATTGAAATCACTTTGTACTTCACAATTGAAATTTTTGATTGTAGAAAGAATGTATATTACAATTTACAGGTTTTTGCAAGACTTCATAAACTTGAACCAGAAAATAATAGTCAGTAATATCAGTGATTCTTCAAATTCAATGCAATTTCTAAGTTTATTCTAGAAAAAAATCTTTATTTTCCAGTACATACTTATTTACACTTACTCAGCCAGATGTTTTGCCATATTTTCAACAAAATAAATTTGAATAATTTTACTCAGTCCACCATTCATTCTATATACAAACAAAGGATGTTTTATGTTTTAAAAAAAAAGGAAAGATATAAGACATTTCATATTTTGTAACTTTACAGATAAAACAAGAAATTACCTGGTGTTTCTAAAAGTGTCACAAGCTGCATTTTGACATCAGCAAACATAAAACAATCTCTTGGTTGTCGAGATTTTTGTGTCTGAGACTCCAGAGAGCCTTTGTAACGTAGACCACTGCAGTTTGGACTTTGGCACTGGAATATATTGTTGTCCTTTGGGTAAGTATTCTTGCACAGTGTACAAAAATGTATCTCTCTTACTGTTTTAAGACCTATGCTTGACATTAGATTATTAAAGCTCAAGACTGATAAGTCGTCTGAAAAGAAAGTATTTTTAAAAGTTTCTAGGATATCTTTACAAGCACTATCACAGAGTTTATGTCGTGAAAAACATGCTAAAAGTGAAAGAGCTTGGTATTCCCTTTGAGACAATTCAGAATGGTCATATGCATTTTCACTGATGTGGTCATTACCACTGTCATCTGAATCTGAATTATTAAAATATATGTCAGATGAACGATCAGAAAGATCTGAGTTAAAGCTGTCACAGTCACTTGAAGAAAATTCTTGACAGTCAGTGCTATATGCATCATATTGTTGAGATAAATCATATGGTGATAAGCAGTTTTCTAAATCAAATTCTGGTGACTGTTGAAGTACAGAATTATCTGAAATTCCAGATGTGTTGTCTGAGATAACTCCTTTTACAATATTAGGAGTATCTTCCAGCTCTGGCTCTCTTCTATCCTCATCTTCTGATTTGTATACTTCAGTATCTTCGAAAACCATAAAACCAGCAACATGTGTCTCTGAAAAGACAGATGAGTTTATAATAATAAACATAAAAAAGTCAGTTATCTACATGTACTTCCTATTTCTGTGTATTCAAAAGTTTTTTTTATTGTGAGCTGTATTGATGTATATGAATAGATATATGAATTATTATTATGACTCAAAGGCACAAGACTTTATGAATTTTTTCAGGTCAAAAGATCTTGATCCATGCAATATTACTGGTATATAATATTATATAAAATCAAGGTCTTGCAGTTTCAGAAACTGTTCAATGTTTTCCCTAAATAAATCTATGTAAAACCTGTAACCCCTGGGAAGGGGTCAAAAATAACCTTAAGTTAATTTAGAGGATAACAAGGGGCGTCCATGGCCGAGTGGTTAAGGTTGTTGACTTTAAACCACTTGCCCTACACCGTTGTGGGTTTGAATCCCACCAGGGACTTCGGATTCTTTCATGTGAGGAAGCTATCCAGCTAGCTTATGGAATGTCAGTGGTTCTACTCAGGTGCCTGTTCGTGCCTGAAATAGGGCATGGAGGGCGCCTGAGGTCTTCCTCCACCATTAAAAGCTTGATAGTCGCCATATGAACATTACAATGTTAGTGTGATGTTAAACCCAACCAACCAAAAAAAAATATGATGTTGTTTCATGTGAACTATCTCTAAAAGCCTTACAAATTCAGACAAGAATATCTTCAAAATATTTCCTTTACTTCCTGACAAAGTTCTCAGTGAAAAGGAAACTAGTAGACCAAATAAATTACTTAAAAGTTGTTGATGTGTATTACTCGTTTTATACTTAATACACTCTTCTAATTTTTTCTAATTCTTAAAGCTATAAACAAAAATATTTCCAAATGTAAAACTATTTAGAACATGTGACCCTTTGGGCAGGGCCAAATGTGACCATAGGAACACAATTTTAAAAACTTTTAAGTGGGTAACCTGATAAAGCTCTATGCCTTAACCCTTACAATTTTATACAAAAAGATTTTTACTCGGTTGAGCTAAAATTTAATTAATTTATTTATAAATGTAAAAAAAAATTACCATTTTGTTTGAAGTTATGGCTGTTCTGTTTCCTTTCTCTCTTCCATCTATGCAATGTTGACCGTGGAACAGGAATAGCAGAATCATCTACATACCTCTTTTTCACTCTCTTAACAGGGCCTGAAGTTCAAATTTATCATGAATTGAATGTTACAATTTCTGTCAGTGTCTGTGAAATTTAGATTTAAAATTACTTGTCATTTTGGTAACTAATTCATGAAATCTGGGTTGTCCTAAGTAAAAAAAATTATAATCTGCCCAAATATTATCTGAAGATTTAAAAACATCAAACTTATACGGACTGATAAAAAAATCAATCTTTTCAAGCTCATTGTTTATTTTTACGCTTTATTTGTTATTTTGGTCTTTTATGGAAACTGATAATATTTAATTATTAAGGAAAATAAAAATAATCACAAGTTAATTATTTTATTAAGCTTTACTTTCTTTTAAAACGTTTAAATAAACACTTTAAATGCTTAGGGTGTCGAATCATGGGCAGTCGAATATATATATATATCCGAAATTAAGTACGATAGAGATTTACTGCAATGAACAATTTTAATGTCATACTTAGTCCGTGCTTATTTGACTGGAGATGTGTTAAAATACGTTGCTTCGATGACAGTTCTTGAAAGCACAGCATACACTTGTATTTTCCATTATTAAGTAAACGATAGTTACTTCCTTTAGAAGACGGCATTTTCGCGTTGCAAGCGTCTAGTAACTTGATAAAAGGTTACAGAGAACTAAAAAAAAAACTAAGAAAATACTCGTGAAAAATAAAAAGACTTTTCAAAATTTTTGTTTAAAACAGTAAAAAGAATATCATTATTTTTACCTCACACTGCTGATTCATCTTAAAAACTTGGATAACAACACGCCGACTTATCAATAATAAATTATTGAAATTTAGTGGACTATGCCCTGACCGCACAGATAAATTTCTCATGAAAACACCGTTTCTTGAAAATGATGGCGGGCGACACGCTGTATGCACTTATTCAGTGGGAAGACCGTTTTCTTTCAGTGATCAAGTTAGATAAAATCGTCAAACCGATAAAAAATGTTACAGAATATGCAGAGGGTGAAATCGTATCAGCTAAATACGGACAAAAGGTCTTTGAGGCTGTTATTTGTGAAGTTCACTGTAAGTTCCCACGTGACCGAAGGGTCGTCTGCAAATAATGAAAATATATATTGTATTTTCGATGAAGAAAACGTTAATCTTTTGAATTAGTACGAATTAATATGTTTAAATAGTGCATCGAAATAGATCTACCCTGTCCCTGATAAATTTTATGATTACCACGTCATGTGTTCAAATCGGAAAGCAGTACGAGTTAGCAGGGCAAACGGCATTCGGTCTGTCTAGATGTAAGATAATAATTATATGAAAAAGGCAAAGCCTCAAAGCGAGCTCGACTTGTTTTCATATGCAGACGTGTATAGATATGACTCTGTTCCTAGTATCTAATACTAATTAATTTCTGTGTTGTAAAATGTGAAAATAAATGTAGAAATCATTAAATATACCTAGGTAAGATTGAAAAATATTTCTTTGAGAGAACACCTGGTGAAATATTGTTACAGTGGCGTAGCCTATGAATAAAAATATAATGGCAGGTGTTTTCTTGTGAAAAACTATTTGATCTTACTTGTAAAACAAACAAATTTTCTATTCATTTCAATATAAAAATATACCTTTTATTGCATGTTGCCACGTAATGTCACCCGCTTATCTTCATGACGTCATCAGTTCATGACGTCAAATGTCCAAGTACAATACAATTCCATTTTTTTTTAAATTTTAAGTTATGTTTTAGCCCCTTATCTGTTAAATAATTTGTATTGTAAAAAGTGAAAATAAAGATGTGTACATGTAGATAATTTTAACTTTGTAAATGTTATCGTGCATATTTTGAATCAACATTTACATATTTATATGCATGCAATAGTTTAAATCGATTGTAAGAAACCCTTCTGCTAAGATTTCCTTTTCAGGAAAAGGATCTATTTTCATCAAACTTCGGACTGGTAATCGAGGAGGTGTTCCGAAAGTCTGTACCTCCAAATGAAGAGCAATCAAACTTATTTCCCATAACTCCCCTCCCCATAGAAGTACTTCCGGCCAAACTTGAAAAATCCATCATACTTTTGACGGTACTTGCGTAACCATAAAGCTCGCTTTGGGCCTGCTCTTTGAGTTTGCTATAAATATTATGTAGGCTATCATTAATTTTACACAATACAGCCAACTATTATTTTGTTGAACCTAATGGAAATGACAAATGTCTAGATATACTTTCTGAATGGTTTCTTTACAGGTGACAAGAAATACCTGGATGCCCAGGCGAAACTTCCTCCTAAATACAATTTTCATCAAGTCAAAAGGGGAGGTAGATATTATTTCTTTCCTATACATAAGAAATTACAGGAAAAAAAACCTACCAGGTTACGAAAATTGAAAAGAAGGCACAAAATTTCAAGGGTTTAGATAGAACTATGAATGTGTGATTTAATGTTATTTTTCTGTTTCTTTTCTGCAATTTCAAAATAAAACTAGAATAAAGCAAGGAACGGGTCAGAGGTTAAAACTGCACACTTAACTATTCCTTAGCTCACCTGATAAATTACAGGATATTCTCAAAATAACTTTGTACATGTGTTATAAAAGGCCTAGGTTTGAAATTGTAATTTTACAAGATTTTCCAGACAGAGTCTTCAAATCTGACTGACATGCTTTTTGTTTCTACATGAAGCATTTCTATACTTGTCAGTATGATATACATTTTGAAAAATTTACACTTGGAGACAACCCGGACAATGCAGAGGATTTTGCCAGGTTTTGTAATTGTTTTTATTACCAGAATGAAAAAAACAACTTTAGATAAACAAATTTGATCAACTAATTCTACATCTGATTTCAAATGTAAACTGTTGTAATCCCCAGCTTGAAATGTTCTGAACATTTCTTACATCATTTCAGCTACCAACATTGAAGAAGGGGACCATAGTCATAGTGTAGCCAAGAAAAGTAAAATTGCTGGTAAGAGCTACATTTCATCTTTCCTTTTTGTATTCACTGAACAGCAGGGAAGACAAAGCGGCCTGTTCTTGGCTGAAGGAAGAATAGTTAAATGCTGTTTCCTAAATACACACTATTTTTAAACTGATGGCAAATAAGTACCCTTCATATATATAGCAATATCAGCTGTAGCTCAATCGGTTAAGCAGATGGTCTTTCAATAAGAAAATTGTAATCATGAGAGCATGTATTTGAATACTCACCAAAACTTCTTTTATATATTTTTTTCTTTTATCTGTTCAAATTTTTTTAAATCACTTTTAATGAAATAACACTAAAAATTGTATTTTGCACCATTGCAATTTTAAAAAATACAAAATAATTTATTATATACTAAAAGCAAAGCACATGTCATATTTATGTGCAAATTTTTCTGTGAAAATGAAGAAATCGATAATGGATAGGTACATTACACATGAAAATAACCTATGTAATGCTTTGATGTTTGTTTAGTTTTTTAGGGTAAAGAGTAAGATTACTTTCTTGTGATAACTACCTGTGCAAGCAAATTTTGATGAAAAATATTCAGTGATAATCCAAATGGATAAACAGCAATAATAGTTTTTATAAAGTTAACTTTTAAATGTCAGTTATCCCAAATATTTAAAAGACTGTAAGAAATGTAACAATACATCTATATATTCCAATCCGCCTTGTCCTCGATGTATGCATCAGAGTTAAAATATAAATGGCAATACATCATGATGTAATACACATTTAACCTCCTGATGCACCCATGTGACCGACAGGTATTGGAATACATAATTATTTTCTTCTTGAGTGTTTTAGTTAGTTGTTACTTCAGTTTAGTTACACTAAAACAAAATATCCTAAGTAAGTTGTAGGATAGTGTTGAAAGATCAAATTATAAATAGAGTTGTTTGGAATGTTTTTAAATAAATTTTTTAAACAGTTGAAAAAGTTTTAACGGAAATACCTATCAATTTTAAGTCTGTTGCATCGCCACTTAAGTAGTGCATTATGTATCGAAAATGATTTAATTTTGCAATAGATATTGCGAATCTCATCATTTTGAAAAATTATCGTAATATGTTTTGTGACAGAAAGAAATTGTGATGCAGAGCCCTAAAGACTATGCATGCATACATTTGAACACTTGTTATTTTAATTTAATTATGTAAGAAATAAAGAAGAATTTAAGGATGAGACCATGGCAATATCTCAGTTATCCCAAATTCTCAAGTTATTGTTGCTTTAGTAATGAAGACGCACTGAATTAATGAAATTTTAGATTTTTTTTTATTTCAAATATTTTATGGATTAATTTTGGTTTAGATGAAGGGTTGACATATGGAAATAAGTCATCTGAGACACAGAGCCCACAGAGCCAAAGTTCAAGTTCTGACGAGAGACCAATTGAAAGTGACACTACTTTTGACTCGGGCAACTTTGGACACAAAGGTTGATTTTAGTCTATTACATATTATTCTGTAGATTACTGAAATATAACAGTGAACAATATCTGATAAATACATTGGTAATTGGTAAATAAACATCAAATATTATTTCAATTTAGTGGAAAGAAAATATTAATTTTGAGCATTTGCGCTATACGCTTTCCAGTTATCTTTGTGGTGTGACTGAATATTTTTACACATTTCACCAAATATAAAATTCAGGAAATAGGCCATGTCAAACTGTGTTAAAGTCCTTGCTTAATTTACAAATTGCATCTTTGTTGCCTATCTGAGAAGCATTACTATAATGATTTTAATTTATGCATTGCAGACAGGACAAATGAAGATGGACAAGGAACTTTTCTGACTGATCATTTTCATAAAAGGTATTAAACTTTGTTTAATTGTTTTTACCTAAGTATTTATTGTATATCAAGTTACAAAGGAAGGTAACTACTTTAATTTTCGAGATGGGACCAACTTCTATTTATAAATTAGAAATCAAAAACAGGATAATGATAAAGGAAATGACTGCCAGCATGTCTATCTTTAATCATAAATAATATTTTACAATTTTCATTTTCCATGTTACATTGAAAAAAATCTTGATAATATAAAATGTCATGATGTGAAATGTGAAATATCAAATTACTTTTTTTCTTGTGTATAATTTGGCCTTATCGTTTCTCCAGATTGTTGCATCATATCAGCATCTTGCCTAGACCCTGACATATCGGATTTGTACTTTTTACGCATCATGGTAATGAGTAAATTGAGACAACCACTGTAAAAACGATGCAGAGTTACCCCCCTATGTCGGAAGTAATTACGACCATGTTAATTTTTGGCATAATGAATTACTCATGGGCATAATTGTACGGCCAGTTTTCAAAATTTGGCAGTAATCGTGCTATTTTCTTGCATTAATTATGGCCTTACGGCCATTATCAACACTTCTGTGCAACATTTTCAATCTTGTTGTTTTGGGCTTTCTTAAATGGTTCTCTATATCTTTGATTATACAAAAAATGAAATAAGTGCCGGAAAAAAGTCACATATAAATAAAACAAAAAACACAGTCCATGAGTTAACTTATTTAATTATTTTGCCAACCGGTTTCTCTTATGATCATAAGAGAAACCGGTTGGCAAATAATTAAATAAGTTAACTCGTGGACTGTGTTTTTTGTTTTATTTATTTGATTATATATATATTAACTAATAACTATAACCTAGTAAAATACTTTCTATGTTTGTACAAGGGAGAAGACACTGGAAAGACGAGTGGCGTATCTTGAAAGAGAAGTGAAGGAACTTAAGAAAAAAATGAATGAGGCCGAATCTAGAAACAAAGAAACAAGGGAAATCGAGGAGAATAGCAGCAAAGACGATTACGTCTTGAACAGTGTTAAACATCTACCTGTTCAAATAGAAAGAGAACAATTTGACTGCATTAAAAGAATGTGTTTAACCCTTTTTACTGAAGATGATCTTGTTAAGTGTTCTCGCACTGGAAAAAAAACAGTTAAGTCAAATGATGTGATTAAGCCAGCTCTTGACACACACAAGTTGATGATACTAGAAAAAGCTGTTATGACAAAAATCCCATCAATGTCAGCATCAGCTTTAAATAAAAAGATTGATAACATTATTAAAATAGTAAGAAGAAAGGTAAAGGTGTGAACCTTCACTGTATTAATGTTATGGCGCCTGTTGTCTGCCCATACTTCCATTTTTCTTAAGCTGCTAACTCGTATGTTACTATTACTAAAATATAATCAAACTTTCACGGATAGATAATTTCAACAGATAATTGTGCATGTGCTTTTCCTAGTCAAATTGTTTGAGATTTAAAGATATACTTGGCCAATCTCTGAGTAAAACATTTTTAATGCAGCTAAATTCCATATTAAAAGCCATATTGTATTGGCCATTTCCAAAAAAATGCTAGTCTTTTTTAATGATGCTTTTTATTATTAATACAGTGTTTACCTTTAAGGTGTAAAGTTAAACTGTAATTTCTACTTTGTGTGTACTTTGGACATGATTGATTATTTCTATTTAGTGTGTTATTATTTTATATTTAGATACACATAATGCTTTGAGCCTTACCAGTTTCTGCCAGTATAGAGTAAAAATTTATTTCGGAAACCATGTTTTGGAAGTGGTTACAGCATTATCAACAATCCTTTGTTTTATATTCTGTAATAACAAAGTATGCCAGTCAGAAAAGTAAAACACTATTACTTGCCTTTGTTAAAATAATATGGCACAAATTTCCATAATTAAAAGATGATGTGTAGACTAGAGCAAAACAATCATATCACAATCGGATCACCACCCCTAAGGTCAAGTTGCCTCTAAAGGTCATCAAAGAAATTGAAAGTTACTTATATATATAATTTTCAAACCAAAACAGATATTCAATTGATGATGAATAATAAGGTCTAAGTTCTGAGTTCAAACTGTTGAATATCTTATCAAAATAAAAGTTGTGTCATCATTTTTATCCCCCGCCGAAAAGGCGGTGGGGGATATAGTAATAGTCTCTGTCCGTCCATCCGTCCGTCCCACATTTTTGTCCGGAGCATATCACAAAAAGTATTTGAGGTATCAACTTGAAACTTCATAGGTGGATAGATCTCATTGAGGAGGAGTGCAGTGCACAAGAATGATAACTCTACTCTTCATAATTTTTGAGTTATTGCCCTTTGTTATTTTTCATACTTAATTTTTGTCCAGAGCATAACTCAAAAAGCCTTTAAGATATCAAAATGAAACTTCATAGGTAGATCTCACTCAGGAGGTGTGCAGTGGACAAGAATGATAACTCTACCCTTTATAATTTTGAATTAGTGCCCATTGTTATTTTTCATGTTTATTTTTTTTGTCCAGACTAACTCGAAATGTGTAAGAGAGATCAGCTTGAAACTACATTGGGGTATAGCTGTCATATCCTGGCTTTTTACTCTGTGGGTTATTGCCTTTTGATATACATTTAAATGTCAATGTGTACGAATAGACTGTTCTCTTTTTTTATTACTTTTATCCTTCGGCGGGGGATTTGGCAGTTTGTGACTGCTTCTTGTTAATTTTTTGAATGTTCATTTACCTGTATTCACTGATTTCTGTGAAATAAATATCACATTATTAATGTACAGTTATGAACTTTGTTCTTGTACTTATTTTTTCAATATTTATTATTGAACTGTTTGTGAACAAATATTTCTGAATATGTTCAAGAAATGTTCTTGAGCACTTTAAGAAAGTTATCAGTACAGTTTTTGAACATTGTTCTTGAACTGTTCGTGAACAATTATTAAGAACTGGTCTTGAATGACTGTTCTTGAAAATTGTCTCATTAATAACAGTTCTTGAAATGTTCATAAAACTGTTCTTGAGCACTTTCAGAACCATGTAAGAACAGTTTCAGAACCATGTTCTTGAACTGTGCAAGAAAATGTACATGAACTGTTCTTGAACAAATGTTCTACTTTTGTTTTTGAACTGTTCAAGAACAATTTTCAAGAACCGGTTTTGAATAAACTGTTCTTGAAAATTGTCTCATTTAACATTTCTTAAAATGTTCTGCAAATATTCTTGAACACTTTAGGAACCATTTCAGTATGTTCTTGAACCAAGTTCTTGAACTGTTCCAGAATTAGTCTTGAACCATTCTATAAAATTTCAACTGGGATCAGAGATAAGACTTAAACCATGTAAGAATGTCATTATATATGGCAGATGCTTGAAGTTTCATGAAGAAGAAGAAAAACAACTTCTTCATGTGCAGGATAGTGTGTTCAACTGTATCAAATGCCCTTTGTAGATCTAAAAGTATCATGCAATACTGCCTTTGTCCATTTCAAATAATGCAATCTGTTAAATGAATCAAACATGACTTTGTGTCAATTGAAAAACCACTTCTAAACCCTGACTGAAACTGCCTGACCATGACTCAAACCCATGACTTTCAGAAGACCAACTGAGCTATCCGTCCTGCTACACATTTTCTCTTTAATAATGAAACAGTTCTAAACCACAACATATTTCCCCACTATATCGATTTGTGTTCGTGAATTTCTTATGTTACAGAGCATAGGAAATTGAACTCATGCTTATATGCAGTCATAGGATGAGAAAAACTTTGAGCTTGACCAGAACTCATTAACCTGTGACCAACATAAGAAGAAATTTTATGAAGGCTGATTTGTATTTTGCATCAAGGGCACCGGGCAAAAACATGAAAATGCAACAAACAAACCACTTTGTGGTAGATTGTATTTTCATGTTTTCATCTGGCGCCCAGTTACTTTTTGTACTATGTTGGTTTTCATGTGGCACAAATCACCCACTATAAATTTAGTGCACAAATTTATTCAAGGGCAAGTAACAATCTACTATATGTACAGTCTGTTGTCGCGTTGACTCAGGAGACCTGGAGGTTGAGACCGGTGTCTCTTCATTACAAATAGATAAGACAGAAGCTGTCCTTTTCAAACTATGCACATGTTAGAAAAAAATAGAATAACTATTCAGAATATGATTTTTTGAGACTTTATTAATTATATTGCTTGATCCAAGTTTAAGGACATTTTCAATCAATACATGTTTTATCATTTATAACTTTAAATGAAAGTCTCATCCCTTTAATAATAATGACATAACTGTATCTCTTTAAATGCAGAAAAATTATAAGTCTCAACATATCAATATACTACTGTCTAAGATATACATGTACATGCACATAACATTAATAATTCCCAGTTTATATTAAATAAATATGAAATCCTAACATTAACATTAACATGCTTTTGATGACCTTACAACTGGTGAATTATATACAACAAAAATAGTATTATAAGTAATACCTAAGATAGACAGAAAAGAACAAATAATTTAGTAAACATAAGTTACTTCCCCTTAAAATAAAGAAAACCTGAAACCTAAAAGAACACGATAAACAGCAAAATTATGAAATGTTGCAGGTTCAATTTTATCAAGCCATGCAAATTAATGGTAAAGTATTCATAAAAAAATAGATGGCCATGTGTCAGCAGTAATTGCAGAAAATCGGATAGCTTTCAAAATCCGGATACTGGTACACTTTGTAAAAACAACCATTCTGCGCAACAGATAAATGTAATAAGGATAAAATCAATAGGATAATCGTTTACAACAGTTTCATTACCTATCCTTATACTCAATTGCAGGTGAACTTTCTTCTTGTAGGAAAATTTTGAAAATGTATAAATGATACGGCCTCAATCTAGACCACAACGGTATTCGAAATCCGGGTTTTAGTATTGTCATTAAAACTAAGGGACAAGCTGTTAAACTTAACCCGCAATTTCGTGAAAATAATATCACAATGCACATGTTTTTTACATAAAGTTATTAAATACAAATATAACAACACATTTGTTTACTTGATTTTTACGAATCAAAATAAAACTAATTTACACAACATGAAATTAACTGCTAATAATAACAGCTCCTTCCATAGGCAAAAATAAAAAGCGTTCCATAATAGACGACGCCGCTCACCGGCGTCGCCAATAAAGCTTTTCACTCAAATCGGGCTGATAATATAGTGCCAATACATTTCTGAATATATTTCTTAATTATCTTTTGCATATCTATCTGTTTCCTGATTGCCCTAGTGATCTATGTAAGAAATTATATTTTATGTTTTTAGGTTTTTGGACCTCAGTGGAGTTCCTTTAACAGCAAAAGGACAACATAACCACAGAAGGCAACATGACATTGGCAATGTTACTGCAAAAACACAGACTTACAGCAGGCGTAATGCTACCATGAAAGAAGGAAAAAAAATTTGAAAAGATTACTTTTAATGGCAAAATGATAAGTTTTGACACGAAAAGGAAAATGTACGATGTTGTTTACAAACTTCCACAATGTGAAGGTCATTTTATGGGATATATTAATTTGTTTACTATGCATATTTCTGTGGTAAAAAGTGATTCCAAGAAAAGTATCGACAAAACATATTCGATTTAAGTATCAGGATTTATTTAGAAGGTAATGATAAAGGGCACTATTTCATGATAATAAAAAATGCCTAAAAACGTCATCGGACCATAATTATCTTAACAAAATATCGGAAAGAGAATTTAGAAGGCAATACACAGAGTTAATGACTTCTGTTTTTATGTAAATGACCAAAAAAGGAGAGGCTTAAAAACTGTCAACAAAATGTATTATAACAAACTTTAATCTAAACAAACTATAATCTTAACTCTATAGACGATATAGAGAACTTGGCAAATGTGGGCTTTTTAATGCTAATATCCACCCCAACCCTCCAATGACCGCCCTGGTACTGTCATACTTTTATCACTATATCTTTTAAGTTTCTGATCTGTACTTGTAAAAAAATTTTTGTACCCCCTGATTATCTGGGGAAAAACCCCAAAAATTCTTTCTTACATAGCAAGTCTATTGGTGACCAGGTGATATGATATGAAATTCAAAACATTTCTAATGTTAAATGTTCCTTTTAATTCCATCAATTCTTCACAAATATAACAGAATATCAGGGGGAGATAACTATAAATTTCAATTTTTAGATTAGTTTGTAAGGGGAGGTAACTAGTCATTTTACAACTTAAGCTGTATCAGGAAAGTTTTCTTTTTTTTAAAAGTACCTAATCACACCAGGAAAAATGACTTACAAATTTATTTTTAATTATTTTCCAGAGCATTTTTCAATACTCTGGCAGCCTGTTACATTACAGAATCACAATTGCACTTAAGTTTTATGCTTCCCATTAATTAACTGTACAAAATATTTCAGTTACCGTAGAGTTACTAATAAGCACTCTCCATCAAATTAGCATGATTCCCTCTTTTGTTTGTTTGATTGGGTTTTTACGTCACACCGACACAGTATAGGTCATATGGTGACGTTCAAGCTTTACTGGTGGAGGAAGACCTCACTTGCCCTTCCGTGCATTATTTCAGGCACAAATGGGCACCTGAGTAGAACCACCGACATTCCGTAAGCTAGCTGGATAGCTTCCTCACAGAATCCAAAGTCCCTGTCAGGAAACAAACTCACAACGGTGACGGGCAAGTGGTGATTCCTTCTTTCCCAAATCTTTTTTTTACAGAAAGGAATGTTTAAAGTAAAGGTACTTTTATCCTCCTATTGTCTAAAAGCGCATAAAACGAGAATTAAGCAGGATAAATCAAATATATGGTTGTTGTCATGATGGAGAAGGTGCCAAAGTTGAATCATGGCTTGCTTAAGCTTGCCAACATACAATTTTACATACCAAAGGTGAATTTATTGCAATAAATACGGTAAGTTTTTAAGTAATCTATACAGAACCTATAGGAGATTCATTAAATACCAGATCACTTGCTGATTTTTATCAAACTTCACAGGTAATAAACATGCTTTCAGTACAGTTTGGTTAGAAAAAAAGCATGCCCTTATCAATTATATGAAAAAATACCTGCAACATCTCTGTCTTATGCACCAAAGATAGTTAGTATAATTGCCTTCATTTAGGCCAGACAAAATAAAATTGTTCATCAATCACATTTGAGTCAGCTTTCTTGATTTAATCTGGCCTTGAGGTAATACATTTGTATTAATATTTTTTCTGAGTTCTGCCTCAACTTTCTGGGATTTTCATTCATCAGTGTACACCCTGTGCCAGTTTTTAACTAATCAAATACCTGAAATCTTAATTAGAGCTTAGAGAATTTCTTTATAACCTCAAACCCAGTACTTTGGTGTCATATGAGGAAACTTGGTTGAAACCACTGAACCACCACTCCTGAGGTTAGTATTTATTTCTGCACTATTAATTCCACCACTCAGGATTCAGCACTATAATTCCACCACTTCTGAGGTTAGCATATAATTATGCACTATAATTCCATCATCTTAGAACAACAATATCGACCTACTGATTGACATCTCTGATGTAAAATACTTCAAATCAAAACATTCCTCATTTTACCAGCAAAACAGAAGTCATCAAGTAATTAATAAGTATACAAGAAGAATATTGATAACACAGAATGCCTCCATCAATTCTTTTTGATTACAATGAGGAAAAGTAGGAAAATCATTCTATTTTTAGCCTCAGTGACCTTGACCATGACCCAATTAATGGGAAATCAAACAAAAGCAGAGAGGTCCATGAAAGGTTTGAATACACCAAATAAGTAAGATATCAGACACTATTGGGAGGAAGGATGGAATGAAGGACAAAAAGAAGGACATTATAGAAGGGATTGAGGAAGAAACTTGGGAGGAAACAAAGGAAAATGGGAGGAAGCAAAAGAAGTTGGAAGGAAACAAAAGTAGTTGGAAGGAAACAAAAGAAGTTTGGAGGAGACAAAAGAAGTTGGAAGGAAACAAAAGAGGTTCGGAGGAGACAAAAGAAGTTGGAAGGAAACAAAAGAAGTTGGAACGAAACAAAAGAATTTGGGAGGAGACAAAAGAAGTTTGAAAGAAACAAAAGAAGTTGAAAGGAAACAAAGAATTTGGGAGGAGACAAAAGAAGCTGAGAGCAAACGAAGGATTAGTTGAGAGAAACCCAAAAAGTTGAGAATAAACGAAGGAAGTTGGGAGGGAAGGAAGTTTGGAAGGAAATGATTGAAAAACTGAGAAAAATCTGACAGCTCTTTACTGGAACATGAAAAAACCCTGTATTTTGAAAACAGACTTTCCTATTTAAGATAATCTTTCAGAAAAATAATCTTGGCATGAATCTTACATCATTACACTTGTATCAACTTGAAAAACATCCAAAATATTTTGGGAATCTTCAGAAGTTTACATTTCCCCAAGTCTTATCTGTTTCTTATAGTGAGCATTCACGTTTCCTGAATTCTGAATTTTAAATTCTGCTTTCTCTTTTTTTTTTCTTCTTTTTTTTTTTTAAACACACCAAAGCCATTAGCAATGGAACCATTTCAATCCCATTTTTCAGGATTAAATTAAAGATGATTTTTTTTCTGGATGTGCTTTTTCAGTAACAAAATCTCTATAGCTTTAAAGTTGTATTATTGGCGAATGCAGGCTTTAAATAGGTGCCTGTCCGTGCATGAGTGCATGCATGTACAAGTTAAAACAGAGAAGACCACCATTCTTTAAAGAAGCAGGCTTAAGGGCTTCCTCACATGTGGGAATCCAATGCATACACAAGACAGGAAGGAGTTTGGGTGCGGGGGGGGGGGGGGGGGTGAGGGGTGAGGTCTTGGAAGGGACTAGGACAAATGAGTCAAAACCACAGATTTTCAACAATTCAATATGATTTTTAACCCTAACATATGCTTCTTGTAATAATTTATGTTTTTATTCACCAGTAATAAAAGTCAGGTTGTATAAAAGACCAGACAAGATATATTGTTGTCTGCTTCATTTTTACAATTCTTTTAACATCCCTATTATTTAGCAATGGACAGTTCCAAATTCAAACAAGGACCAGTCCATTTCACAAATTTAGAATGGTCAGGACTGTTTTCAATAACAAAGCCATCAGGACTAAAAATATTTGATATGGCACAAAGCTGGGTATGACCGTCTGCTTAATTTTCAAACATCAAAATCCCTATAATATACAATGAACAGTTCCAAATTCAAACCAAGAACAGTTCATTTCACAAATTAAGAATGATCAGGACTGATTATATTAATAATTCTAACAGAACTGACAATACTGACGATATGGCAGAAAAGCCATTATGACAAAAAGATTAAATTTGTCATCGAGACTTTGGGATAAGAGATTACTTTTTGTCATCCAGACTGGGTGCTTTTACAGGATTGTGGGTGTTGCTTGCATTTCTGTTGTTACGTAGAAGAAACATTGTCCCGATAGTGCTGAGTCAGCAAAAAAATCAATCTAGTAATTGATATCAGGTTTTTTTGTCGCTTGGTCTTAACTTTGACACCATTGTCAACCCGGCTTACCGATTTTATGTATGTAACACTTGGGAAATTACTTGTTAATTTGTAAAGCACGTAACTTCAATGAATTTCTAAAAATGCAATAGAATATAATTAGATAGTGCAATAGATGTACTTTGATTAAAAGAATAAATTTGTAATATTACATAATGATTATTCCTACTTCCATACAGCAGTATTTAACCCATATCTAGCTGGAACCTAAAGTGATTGGTCTTTTTCACCAGTCTATAGTCAGGCCAGCCAGCACCTCCGTCCAGTCTAACAAGGCTCTAACCCTGTTGACTGACTAACTTCAAACTGATATCCTAAAATGGAAACCAGGGAAGGTCCATTAATTTAGTAACATTAAGTGTTTGTGTGTACACCCAGATTTGACAGGAAGAACCAAAATTTTTTTTGACTTCCAGTAAACATCTACTTCAAACACTGCACAACCTGCAATATTTTGCTTATGCAAAAACAATTTCATATGGAGTGTTTCTTATATTATTCATTAAAATTATCACGATCCCAATATACTATAAAATTTCAAACATGTTTCAAACCATAAACCACTCTTTTTATATATATACTTATGGTTTTTCCTATTTTATGTCTCCTATATTTTGCTTCACACAAAAAACAATTTTCACGATTTTTAACCATGTTGTTCTTAAAAACATTCAACTCACTGTCTACAAAAATACAATCCATAAAACACAAAGCACTTACAGAACAAAGGTTTAGATTCCTTAGTTTTTATTCCCCTATTTACATATCTTTTTTATTTTTATTATTTCACATTAGCAAAATTAATAGTTTGAAACAATTTTATAGCCTTTCTATGCGTTTTAATTCTAAGGACCTCAGATATAGCACTAAAAACCAGAACAAAAGAAATTTTTTAAGTTAAGGTTATAAATCCATTATAAGAAGTATGTTCTACCATGTTGTGTCTTTAAGGGGGTAGGTGAGAGTTGTGGTTTAGTCAAATCAACACAATACAATGTTAAGGTAATAATATTAGGGCATCTTTCAAGCAACACCAGTGGAGCAAGACCTCCACTGGTGTTCCTCAGTGCATTATTTCGGGAAAGTAAACTAGCTTGTTATCTTCCTCGCATGTAAAAATCAAAAGTCCATGGTGAGATTCGAACCTAAAGTTGGAAGGGACAAGTGGTTTAAAGTGAGCAACCTTAACCACTTAGCCATGGTGGCCCCTCTCTCAGACTGAATGAAATTGCTTAAATATACAACTTGATGCTATAATGTCAAATACCAACCAAGGGGAACAACTCTGATATCACTTGGAAATGCCTTAGGTATTGACAAAATAAATATTATACTTCCTATACCAGTTTGATTTGGCGGCCATTTTGACTGCTGTTGGTTGAGATACCTCAAAGTATAGTACCACAAGCTGGGAAGTACAAAACCTTCTTAATTACCCATAACTCTGATAGAACCATAATCATTGATAAACATTCATTGATAAACAAGACATGTGTTTATTTATACTGAGGAGATGCTGCCCAAATGTTAATTACAAAGCACTTTATAGGCAGGTAGTTAATTTGAAATAAATCAAGATTTACAGGGAATGAATGGAACTTGGAAATATCTTTCTTAAAGATCCGAGACAAAACACAAGTCATTATTAATTAATCTCAGAGCAATTTATAAAAGATAAGTACATGTAGTAACAATTTATTTTTTCTTATTTTTTTTTTGCATGATATTTATAAGCGCTTATATAATGGTATTTCCTCGAGTTTCCCATGTTGTTTTTATCACATTTTTAGGACATGCCTGCCTGCCCTGGTTTTCTTGCAATTTCAAGCTGAACATGTGGTATCACTCATGTAAAATACTTTGACGAAAATCATATAACACATAGAACATGTTGCATGAGATTTTTCTAGTTCACATGCTGACAACTGCCCTATATCACAGTATGATCTACATAACAAAACAATGTAAATTGATGTAACAATGTTACTATAAATAGCCAACTCTTTGGAAAAGTTATGCCCCTTTATTTACAAAGCAAATGTCCAGAAATTTATATTTACTAATCACATATTTAGTAGAATATCTTTTAAACTTGTCTTGTTGAGCAACCCCTCAGCAAGGTTTCTTTTTCTCAATTCCTATGTCTAACCTTTTTACTTTTATTCTTTTCTTTTAAAAAAAACTCTATTTTCATTTCATTCTTTTTATGTCTTAACTTTCAAGTACTTTATATTATAAGATAATTATGTATTGTGTATATTGTTTAATTTTCCCTATTTAGCATACAAACATGCCTGTTTTTTTGTTTTTGTTTAGCTCACAATACACTCATTACAGAGCTATTTGATTTTAACAAGAAACAAGAAACTTCACTGCAGAATTCCTTCAACATTACACTTGACGTATGTGTTGTTCATTTTTTTTTCATCTTGAGCTTTGTACAGTAAAATACCTTTCAGTAAATTATTCTACTGAGACAAAAGACCATTATTGTCAAGAAAAGAAAATTACCAATTCTTTCTTCTTCTGAATTATGATACCAGTGCCACATTCACTGAATAAATCTTAACTGAGGAGAATTGTAGATAAATAATTGAATAAAACCATGTTTAATGTCTGATTGAATAAATTGAATAAATCATGATAAAACAGTTGATAAATCATGGTAAATCATTGAATAAACTATGACAATAAATCATTGATAAATCATTGGAGCTAAAACAATAAATCATTAAAGAAACCACAATGAGTTATCAAATATAAATAAAACACAATCAATCATTGAATACACTACAATGATTCATTGAAAAAGATCATGATTAATTATTGAAGAAAACTCAATAAATCATTCAATAAACCACAATAACCATTTAATAAACTGCAATAACGTATATACCAATGTCACTACCGCTTTACTTGTATAAAATTGAGATAATTAAAAGATAGAAACAAGACACAACGTGAAGCTTATATAATATACACCTCACATTTTGGTGCAGTGACTACATACTACAATAAATCATTAATTTAATAAACCATGGAAATTATTCAATAAACTGCAATAAATCATTGAATAAATCCACTGAATAAACCACAATAAAGCATGATGAATCAAGACAAGGAGCTAAGATAAATTATGTGCCAGTCAGTAGAATGTTTTATGAGCTAGCTGAGGATATTATATATGAGATATATGAGGAGTGGGTGCTGACAGTAATTATAATTGACCAAAGGTGCTGGGGGAAATAATGCCTCTATAAATATAAACATTAATAATTCATATACAAACATATATCTTATTCATAATTCTGTATGTGTACCTATTCACAGTGGCTCATCAGCTAAATCTTTGGCATTTGTTGGATTTTTTTTTTTTTTTTGGGGGGGGGGGGGGTTAGATTTTTTTTGGTTAGGAAGGGTGTATTTTTGTCTAGTTTATGCAGTGATAAAACAAGATCTTTGTAATCAGTGTAAAGCATGATCGGTCTGAAGATTACTGAAGTCTGGCCAAGTATACTTCATAGTGCCAGCTGCTATATTGTAATATTTTTTTCTTATATACTGAAATCCCTTAAACTTCGATGGATTGGTTTTATAAATTATGGGTTAAAACAATGCGGATTTTAGCAGGATTCAAAAGCACATTTATACAAATTTTCCTCATTTTGTAACCTTGAACTTAAATGACTCATAATTCTTTTTATGTAGTAGAGAAAATGATACAATATGCAATATTTCGCAGCTATTATAGTAGATTTGACACATTACTCACTTTCAATAAAAATATAGTAACAAATGTCTTTCATTCTGTAATAATTTTAGCCACAACACAAATAATAATTTTACCATTCACAGACAGCAGATATGCTACTTTAATATATTTATTTTACAGAGGAAAAGCAAGATAATTAGCAAAAGTTAAAGAAATACATTTTGTGAAATTAAGAATAATGATTTGGAATCAAGAAAGAAGTTCAATTAGTAACAAAACACAGCTTCATACCAACTCACCACTTTATTTCTCAAATCATCCCAAACATATATTCTTAAATGACTTTTTCTTCTTAATAGTTTATTTCAAGTGCTAATTAAATAGTTATTTAATCTCAAGGGAAATTCTTGATTAGCTTTTTCAAAAAAACCAGGGCGAAACAAATGAGATCTTAAATCTAGATAAAATCTGTTAACTTAATCTCCAATGAATTAAACCTCACTGACTTAATTACTCTTTTGTTTCAACTGTTTCCCATTTGGCTTATTTTAACATCTTTGAGTTAAATCATTGCCAGACTGGGTCTGTTAAAACAAATCTGTAGACTGGTTTATTCCAGATCTAGGTTATAATGTCTGCAGGGCTGCTAACAATTTCACGCTTAGTTAAAGACATAGAATCAGATATATCTTGAATGGTTTACAAACTGTTCCTCAGTTTTAATGATAAATATCTTGAACAGTTCTAAAATACTTCCCAAATTATCTAGAAAAGTTCTAAAATTACTTCCGAATATCTAGGATCATAAACGGTTTTAAAAATGTTTTAAAATATCTTGAATGGTTCCAAAATATTTAGAATGGTTCTAAAATAATGCTTTCTCAGACAAGGTGTTATAACTAAGATTATATCATATCTAACACCCTAATTCTATATTTAGAATGGTCTGATTATACATGCATATCTTGAAAGGATATATAAATCATTTTGTTTTGTTATTTTTTGATTTCCTTTATCACTGTTCACTTTCTGGACTGACCAGTACTAGTGTCAATGTCAATTCTGGAGTAACCAGTACTAGTGTCAAGGTCATTTCTGGACTAACCAGTAGTAGTGTCATCTGGACTGACCAGTACTAGTGTCAAAGTCAATTCTGGACTGACCAGTCCTAGTGTCAAGGTCAATTTTGGACTGACCAGTACTAGTGTCAAGTTCAATTCTGGACCCTGGACTGACCAGTTCTAGTGTCAAGGTCAATTCTGGAGTAACCAGTACTAGTATCAAGGTAACTTCTTGAATAGCTGGACTGACCAGTACTAATGTCAATGTCATTTCTGGACTGACCAATACTAGTGTCAAAGTCAATTCTGGACTGACCAGTACTACTGTCAAGGTCAATTCTGGACTGATCAGTACTAGTGTCAAGGTTAATTATGGACTGACTAAAACTAGTGTTAAGGTCACTGTTCAAGAAGGTCTTGAGCCTAAGATCCCCTAGGCTGAGAAACTGAAAGACTTAAACAACTGGAATCCACTGCCTCTCTACACCGTTTCCATATACATATGTATTACTTAGTATACCGGTAATTTTATTTTTGCTGAGCACTGATCCATGAAAAACCTGACTTGACATAGCTAAAACCATCATGTTAATATATTGAATTATGTTTGTCAAACCTTTGTATCAAGAGAAAACACTTCAGACTTTCACAATGTAACATCCTACACATTTTGTCTGTGGTTTTACAAAGCCTGTTTTCAATTATTTAACATTCTTAATTAACTTGAAAATAGTTTTTTACAGTTTCTCTGAAAATCTGCAAAGTGCCAAAATTCCTTTTCTTCATTGAGGTTTCTATGTTAGAATTAAATGTACAACATCATAAGACTATTTCCAAGAATAATATTATTTTAACAGTAAGGTATGACTTTGTTAAACAATATATAATTTTAATACAAGTACACTTCAAGGGCTATGAACCCTACTAAAAAAGCGAAATTTGTAACAACTCATTTCCAAAAATATCCCATTTAACCCAAAACCATAATTGCTTTTCTTTGCCAATTTTCATAATCTCCATTTTTAGTACATTATTTGTCAAACAAGAAAGGTACTTTCCAACATTTATTTTGGAGAAAATATCAATATCGTGGCTAGCATTGAATGTTTATTAGTGTCTGCAATCCTTAAATGAACCATTTTAAAGTCCATTTCCTCTTAGCCTGGCCAATAATTGCATAATAAAGCAAAACACAGCTATTCAAACAGAATGATCTTGAACCCATAAGTAATGGCCCGCCTGAGAGGTAAAATTAGACACCCAACATGACTATTACAACTGAATAATCTTGAACCCACAAGCAATGGCCCGCTTGCGAGGTTAAAATTAAACACCCAACACTTTAATTTACAAAGAACAATGATATGAAATATGACAAAAATCATCACAACCTATATACCTTCAAAGAATCATGGTTTAAACAAAATGCTCAAACGTATTTCCATACACAGTAAGTCAATTACAGTACCCTTAAAACATTTACATCAGCTGATATTTCTAAACATTTGAAATCTCCATTAATTTTTCTCACTGAGAAAATCTGACTGATATAAACATCTGGAAAAATTGTATAAAACTTACTGATATTTATTTCTTATAACAGTTATAGAATTAAGTCCAAGAAATTTCCAAATATATTTCTTAGTAAATATGTGCACTATGATGATACATATATATTACACTGCTCAAGTCTGATGGAATTTTGGAAACTGGCCAAAGAAGATGTGCAATAACTACAGCCGCTTTCTATGAAATGTTCTGTTTTTTTTTCCCCTGTTACAGCGACAATCAATATAGTTTTCCAATTTTGTCTCAATTATGGTGTCTGAGAGACTAAACCTTTGTTATATCATTCCACGGCATATTTAGATCAACACAAAGTGATTTACATAATTGAGTGAATGGTATACAGTACAACCTCTGCAGAGCAACACCCTCTGAGACATAGATTTTGGTAGCTGTTGAGAGGTGCTGTTCTAGAGAGGTAAAATTTATTGTTAATACTATCCCAATCTTACTTCAGTTATAAGCAGTAATATCCCAGCCTTAATTCAGTCATAAGCAATAGAATCCCAGTCTTAATTAATTTATAAGCAGTCTTAATTAATTTATAAGCAGTAATATCCCAGCCTTAATTCAGTTATAAGCAGTAATATCCCAGCCTTAATTCAGTTATAAGCAGTAATATTCCAGTCTTAATTCAGTTATAAGCAACAGTATCCCAGCCTTAATTCAGTTATAAGCAGTAATATCCCAGCCTTAATTCAGTTATAAGCAGTAATATCCCAGCCTTAATTCAGTTATAAGCAGTAATATCCCAGTCTTAATTCAGTTATAAGCAATAATATCCCAGTCTTAATTTAGTTATAAGCAATAATATCCCAGTCTTAATTTAGTTATAAGCAATAGTATCCCAGTCTTAATTAATTTATAAGCAGTAATATCCCAGCCTTATTCAGTTATAAGTAGTAATATCCCTGTCTTAATTCAATTATAAGCACAGTAATATCCAAGTCTTAATTCAGTTATAAGCAATAATATCCCAGCCTTAATTAATTTATAAGCAGTAATATCCCAGTCTTAATTCAATTATAAGTAATAATATCCCAGTCTTAATTCAATTATAAGCACAGTAATATCCAAGTCTTAATTCAGTTATAAGCAATAATATCCCAGCCTTAATTAATTTATAAGCAGTAATATCCCAGTCTTAATTCAATTATAAGCACAGTAATATCCAAGTCTTAATTCAGTTATAAGCAATAATATCCCAGCCTTAATTAATTTATAAGCAGTAATATCCCAGTCTTAATTCAGTTATTAGTAATAATATCCCAGTCTTAATTCAATTATAAGCACAGTAATATCCAAGTCTTAATTCAGTTATAAGCAATAATATCCCAACCTTAATTAATTTATAAGCAGTAATATCCCAGTCTTAATTCAATTATAAGTAATAATATCCCAGTCTTAATTCAATTATAAGCACAGTAATATCCAAGTCTTAATTCAGTTATAAGCAATAATATCCCAGTCTGAATTCAATTATAAGCACAGTAATATCTAAGTCTTAATTCAGTTATAAGTAATAATATCCCAGTCTTAATTCAATTATAAGCACAGTAATATCCAAGTCTTAATTCAGTTATAAGCAATAATATCCCAGCCTTAATTAATTTATAAGCAGTAATATCCCAGTCTTAATTCAATTATAAGTAATAATATCCCAGTCTTAATTCAATTATGAGCACAGTAATATCCAAGTCTTAATTCAGTTATAAGCAGTAATATCCCAGTCTTAATTCAATTATAAGCACAGTAATATCCAAGTCTTAATTCAGTTATAAGCAGTAATATCCCAGTCTTAATTCAATTATGAGCACAGTAATATCCAAGTCTTAATTCAGTTATAAGCAGTAATA
The DNA here is from genome assembly GCF_026571515.1 of Ruditapes philippinarum. Classification (NCBI taxonomy): domain Eukaryota; kingdom Metazoa; phylum Mollusca; class Bivalvia; order Venerida; family Veneridae; genus Ruditapes; species Ruditapes philippinarum. Next base: position 119,426 of record NW_026865026.1, read on the forward strand.
TCCAAGTCTTAATTCAGTTATAAGTAATAATATCCCAGTCTTAATTCAATTATAAGCACAGTAATATCCAAGTCTTAATTCAGTTATAAGCAGTAATATCCAAGTCTTAATTCAGTTATAAGTAATAATATCCCAGTCTTAATTCAATTATAAGCACAGTAATATCCAAGTCTTAATTCAGTTATAAGCAGTAATATCCCAGTCTTAATTCAATTATAAGCACAGTAATATCCAAGTCTTAATTCAGTTATAAGCAGTAATATCCCAGTCTTAATTCAATTATAAGCAATAATATCCCAGTCTTAATTCAATTATAAGCACAGTGAAATTTCTGAAAAACAAAACTAAAATAAATAGGAGTGCATGTGCAAAATCATGGGCTGATTATATGCATTGCCAAAAACAATGCCAGTATTCTGTCATGTTGCTTCAATGAAGCTCAAATACTCGGCCATACTATTAAGTCAATGGAGAGCTTTGATGATAAAAAAAAGCTTTGATACAATTATAGACACGGCCATACAACGAATAAAAGCAATGCTTTGAAGGAACTAAACACATGGTTATTACACGAGTTAAAGCATAAGCAAAGTAGATGATGAGATAGAAGATACCTGTGAGTGATTAGATATTGTATCATCATCACTGACAATATCAACAAAGCTGGCTCGTACATTTCGTGCACTATCATTTTGCAGTGCAATGGTCGCCTCACTGAGCTTTGTCAGCACTTGGTCTGCTTGCATTATTGCACTACCTGTGCGGGCTAAGATACAGGATACCTGCCTACCCTAAGCAAACAATACAAAAAGAATGTGTACAAGAAATAAAATAAAATAGAATGATTGATGTGTTGACCAACCAACTGACTGACCGTCCAACTAGTCGACCCACAGACTGACTTAAACTGTAATTTTTCCTATCATCTTTATATTTAGTACTCATTTCCTAAATAACAAGTATACTTGGTTTTCAGTCCATTAACCTTTAACCTGCTGTTATTTCTTTAAATTTGGATCAGTCCATTTGAAGTTAAAGAAATTCAAAATGCATCCACATTCCACAGTTTTGTCAGTTTGGCTCTATTCTGATTGGTTCCAAAAGGTTAAAATATTACGTAATATTATATTTGTGTATCATTATATGTGCCAAAAGTTGGACTTAAAACCAAGTATCTTCTGTAGAAACATTGAAAGCGATTGCAAGCAACACTAGCAAAGCATACAGTGTTAACAAGGTGAAAACTTGAAGCAAACATTTTGATCTGTCTTTCATGCAACAAGTCATTTTATACCAAGATTATTTATTGATTCTATTTCTACATTTAGAGAAAAGTATTGATGCCAATTAATATGTAGCACACTGGTGTGAAGCAAGTTGGCTTAATAATGGCATACCTGTCCTAATCAAATTTTGAAAACAGTGTCATACCTGCACAAGAATCAAATTGGGGAGAATTGTGGCATGCTTGTGTAAGTGAAATAGGAAAATTAGTGTCATATACAAGCAAGAATAACCTTCCTATAAATTTATGCTACAAGGCAATCCTCATCTTTAAACTATTTATTAAAAGGTGGAACCAAATTTTGAAAAGGTAATGGTAAACATACATCCTGATTTGGTACCTAAGTTCCATAAAAGCAGATCAAAAAGTTTATATATACACAGTGACTGTTAAGTAAGGTACACAGAATAAGCAAGAAGAGACAACAATGATTTTTCATAAGAAGTTTAAAACAGTATAAAAATACACAAACATTATGAAGAAATGCAGGCAAAACAGAATAAAGACAAGACAAAAATCGTTTGTCATAACCAGGGGATATCAGTGTATAATATATAAAACCTCATTTACCTTAGCTTCTTCTTATACTCTGATATTGACCTGTTATTTTTTTTACAAACATTTATATCTTAACCACACAGAGAAAGGTATTTCAAAGCTATTTATAGATTACATAAAATATACACTTACCTCATGTGTTTCTTCATGAATGATATCTTGTCCGCCTGTATAACTTTGATCTGTGTCACTTGGAGGATCTAAAACACTGTCTATAGAAATACTCATCCGTCCAGCTGATGTATAAAATATTTCTTTCCTCGTCACATATTCCGCTGAACCTTTCTTGCCCTTTGCACCTTTTTTCTCTTCTTTTTCACTCTCTAAATCCTTAATATTATGATATGTGACTCCCTCTTGCTTATCAGTATCTTTTTCAATCTTTTCAATTTCAACATTTTCACATTTTTCATTCACACTTTCACCAATAAATTCTCCATTTTCATAAGTTTGTTCACTGCTATGCTCAGAAACAATTTTATTTTCATTCTCAACTTTTTCAAGTTCAACTTTTTCATCTACTATTTCACTAACAAATTCTTGTTCATTGTTCAGCTCAGATGATGTACCATTTTCAACAGCACATGTTTCAAGAGCTTTAAATTGTTCAGGTTTATCTAATACTTCATCAAAGCTAACAACTTCTTGTGTGTCATTAACAACACCAACTTCACTCTCAGCAAGAGATGTATCCTGTTTAATAATCTCACTTTCAACTATTTGAAGTTCCTTTTCAACGTTGCTTTCATCAAAATATGCTTTATCTTCAACAATATCTTTTTCAACTACTTCCTGGACGCCTTCCAAATTAGCATTTCCACTTTTTTCAACAGTTTCACTGACTAGAACCTGGCTAGAAATTTCAGCCATTTCATCTTTTTCCTCACTACTTGTTTGTTGTCCACTTTCAATTTCACTTTTTACTTCATGAACTTCATTCTCATCTAAAATATTCGTGTTATCTGTTTTCTCTGGGCTAGTTTGGCTTATACTTTCAATCTTTTCTAAATCATTAGTGTTATCATTTAGTTCTTCTTCCTGCATTCCATATTTTGTACTTTCATTACTATCCATCACATGTGCATTGGCTTCTACATTAGACACAGATACATTTTCAATCAATTCTTCCTCTACTTCAGATATTTCACTTTCTGTTTCTGGCTTTATGTCTGTTTTATTTACAAGTTCAGATTCACTATCATCAGAACCTGGTGGCGTGTCCTCTTTACTTATTACTATATCAGGGATCAGTGTTTCTTGTCTTTCTAGTTTGTTAGTTATATCATTACCTACAATACCGGATGATGTTAAATCACATTCATTTAAAGGTTCAAGCTCAGCTGTTTCAGGTTCTACAGCTGACTGTGAAGATGGATCTGTTGTTTCCAGAGTAATATTGCCGTTTTCATCATTAAAATATTGTGACATTGCACTAGAAGTATCGATTTCAGCAGTCACTTCATTTTCAACAACACTGTCTTCTCTCTCATTTATGTCTGTAAACAATTCTTTATCAGTTCTTTCATTATCAATAATATTATCTAAGCCCTCCGTAGTAATCAAATCATTTTCTTCAAAAATATCATCTTGCATTAAATGATCTTTATCAATTACTAGTTCAGGGGAGTTAACTTCCTCTCTATCAGGTGTAGCAGCAGGAGAGAAATCAACAGAATTAACAATCCTATAACTACCCTCTGTTGTAGTAGAACTGCCCTCAGAATCACTTGAATCATAACTTTCTTTCATTGCACTAGCAATTTCTGAAGTAATAAATTGTTCTTCTTCACTTAATCTTATTTCTTGAACCACTTCAATTGCACTAGCAATTGCTTCGTTGACAAGATCATCAGCTACTTTAACAAATTTCTCATTATCTTCAGGTTTATCTACAACAATCATATCTTCAGCAAGTTCATCTTTATCATCTTTCTCATTTTCAGCAGTATCTTTGAATATTTGTTCTTGCAGTGAACCTATAGCTTCAGATAAGGCTGTTTCAACTAAAACATCAGCCATCTCTTCCACTTTTCCATCTATTTCTTTCTCATTATCAACAAATCTTACAAAAGGTTTATGGTCAGCTTTCGTAGAGATATCATCCGATGTTTGAGAGCTACTCATATCATTAACATCAGGTACCATTGGATTAATTTCATAATCTAAATTGAATACTTCCTCACTTGGACTCTCTATCGGTGAAAATGCATTACCAATTGCTATATTTTGTAACATGGTACCTTGAATTTCAGCATTCATTTCATAGAACCCTTCTTCAGCACTGTCATGTGACTCTACACTATCAGTACTTGTGGTCATTTCAACCATGATTTCAGGGGCAGTATCAAACTCACCAGATTGCCTTGCCTGTTCCTCATCACCACCCTCAGCTTTTGACTCTTTATCATGAATTGTTTTTTGAATATCATCATTTTCAATAAAATCCTGCCCAAACAGATCCTTATCATCTTCTAAAGTATCAGCAGCTTTTGTCTCTTCATTAACTTTCCTTTCTTCCTCCATTGATTTGTTGTCACTGAGCTCAAAGTCAGGTTCAGTCTCACTATCAAATGAATCTTTACTGCTGTTATTGGGACTTCCAACAAGTTCTATATTAATTTCAGGGGCATCATCTGGCCCAAGCGGTGCTTTTTCAGTTTCTTTATCCTCAACAGCGTTAGGGTCAGAAAATAGATTTGAACTTTCAACACTTTCATTCATTTGATAAAATCCACTTACACTCTCAATGTCTGGAGTTTCCATTGGTGACACACTACTATCATCAGAGTATGTGCTATCGACCATCAAGGAGTTATTAACATCTAAAGAATCTATTCGTTCAATGGCTTTTTCAAGTTTTTCAGCATTTATATCATAAAATCCTTTCATTTCTTCCGTTTCTGGTGTCTCTAAAGGTGAGGCACTTGCATCAGAATACGCATCATCTATATTCAAGAAATGATTGTCATCTTTTTCTATGGCTTGTTCAAGAAGACTAGCATTCATTTCATAAAATCCTGTTACATTTTTTTCATTTTCAGGTGTATCTACCGAAGACATGCTTTCAGTTGTTACTGAACTTGCAATCATAGTATCTTGTTCTGCATTTACTCCATAATAACCGGTTTCATTTTCACCGAGATTTGTGGCATACGCTGAGCTTGAGAGTAAATTTTCTGCCGTGTTTTCACAAATAATTTCTGGATTTACTTCATAAAAACCACTTACATGCTCTTCTAAAGGAGTTTCAACTGATGAGACACTTTCAATTGTAACAGCACTGTCTGTCATTCCTTCACTGACTGTCATCAAATTGATATCTTTTGTTGACTTAATGCTTTCATCATCTTTATCTGCACTCAATTCCTCTGTGGAATCCCTTTCTTTATCTTCTACCCAAGTTTTAAATTCTTTCTCATTTATTTCTGAATCCACACGTTCATCTTGTTTATCAGATATGTTTTGTTCAGACAGTCCTAAATCAACATTTTCAGATTCATTCTTTTCTTCAATTACTTCTTGATACTCATCAGGACCCTTATCTTCTAGTTCAGTTGCAGCACCTGATAAAGTAACCTGACCTCCCTCTTGCTGATTAAATGAACTATCCTCTCTAAATATTTCACCATAGTCTGTCATTACATTTACATTTTCCCTAACAGTCACTAGTTCAGACTCGCTTTCAGAAGTGGTAGGGAAACTGCTACTTGCATCAGAACTTACACTATTATCACTGTCACTCTTTTTCATGTCAGGTGAATCAGGTTCCTTACTTTCTAACTCATCTACTGCAGATTCATCAACATCTTTTTCTGATTCATTTCCGACAATTTCATCAGCACTATTTCTACCACTCTCCTCTTCAATCATGCTTTCTGAATCTTTTTCGATGTTAACATCAGACAGACTTGTACTGTCAAACACAAAACCTTTATTTACAATTCCTTCTTCAAAATCTTCATCCAAATTTGTGTCAGCTTCTTCAATGTATTCATCATCAAGTTCTTCATTATTTTCGTCATTTGTTGCATTCGCACCTACATCTTCAGAGTCTTCTAAGGTTTGGTCTTTCAACATTTCATTTTCATTTTTATGATTTTTTTCTGAGGTTATATGATCAAGAACTTTAAAAACATCAACATTACTAGAGTCAAATGGTTCACTATTATTTACAGATTCTTCTTTAGTCTCACTACTTTCTGCTAAACTATTAAAGAAATCAGATTCCTCTTGTGGTGCTTTACTCTCAATGTTGTCACTTTTGTTTCCTGTATCTTCAAAATTGGTGAAATCTAAAAGCGAGCCTTCATTTTCAACTTTGTCCTTTTCTTGGCTTGCCAACATTTCTACCTGACTTGAGCTTACAACATTCCCTTCCAAATCAAGTGTTTCTGACTTTTCATTATCAAAGGGAAATTGATCGTCAAACACACCTACAAGATTATTGTTACTGTTACCTAGATTCATATCAACAGCACTAGCCTCAATATTGTCCTTTAATATCCCTTCTTTTACAGTCTCTATTACATCTGTTAAGTTTTCTGAGTAACTAGAAACTTCATTTGTTTTGCTAACAGTACTCAGGGCATCATCAAGTTCTGACAAACCCGCTAGATCCATTGTTCCGATATTTTGATCAATGATTTCCTTTAAGTTATCTTCAGCAGTATCTGTGCCACCTAATAAATCATCACTTTGAGCTGCAGATGGTTCAAGCGAAGTTTGAAACTGTCCACCAGTTTGCCCAAATTGTTCATCTACAGCATTTATGGCATTGCTGTCTGGCTGGTCAGATGTTGAAGTTGACTGAATAATATTATCCATTCCAGATATATCATCCAGAACATTATTTGCATCTTTGGAACCTTCAAGTTGTTCAAACGACTGAGTATCTGCTTCACATACATCATCTGTCACAATATTTGTATCTTTAGTGACCTCAGTCAAAGTTGACTGAAAATTATCTGTTCCAAAAATGTTATCAGAATTGTCATTACTTGCATCTTTAATGACCTTATCTTGGTCAGAGGTCAAGGTTGACTGAATATTATTTGCTCCAAATAAATCATCAGCAATGTTAATTGAATCCTTTGTGACCTCCAGTTGTTCAGAGGTCAAAGTTGACTGAAAATTATCTGTTCCAAAAATGTTATCAGAATTGTCATTACTTGCATCTTTAATGACCTTATCTTGGTCAGAGGTCAAGGTTGACTGAATATTATTTGCTCCAAATAAATCATCAGCAATGTTAATTGAATCCTTTGTGACCTCCAGTTGTTCAGAGGTCAAAGTTGACTGAAAATTATCTGTACCAAAAATATCATCAGAAATGTCATTACTTGCATCTTTGGTGACCTCAGCTTGTTCAGAGTTCAAGGTTGACTGGATTATATCTGTTCCTAATAAATCATCAGCAACGTTTATTGAATCGTTGGTGACCTCCTGTTGTTCAGAGGTCAAAGTTGACTGAATATCTGTACCAAAAATATCATCAGAATCAATATTTGTATCTGTAGTAACCTCAACTTGTTCAGAAGCCAAGTTTGCCTGGACATTATCTGTTCTAAATAAATCATCACCAACATTTATTGAAGCATTGGTGACCTCCAGTTGTTCAGAGGTCAAGGTCGTCTGAATATTATCATTAATTATCATGTCCCTTATCTTATCAGGAATGTTATCCCCTTGTTCAGTTATGTGTTCCATTTTTGCTGACATGGCAAGTTTCAAAGCCTGTTCTGAAACAAGAGTTGCACCTTCGCTGCTTACTTTTCTAAATGACTCGGATTCAACGACCTGAAAGCAAGATAAATATCCATTACTTTATATCCATCAATAAGTGCATATCAATAACGAATAATAATAAATGGATAATACTTTCATTAAAGGTATCCAGAGGCAATTTAAGATGTATCCAACTTAATATAGAAATCAATTTTAAAGAAGCATAAAATAAAATCACTCTCGTTGACGTTATGTTTTTTCGAACAGATAAATTTTGCAAAGAGTATTTAATTTCCATTTGTTTTCCCGTCATTTGATGTTCAATTAAAGTCAGAACATTAAACTGTTTTAATTATTCACGTATAATCCAATAACTCATGTCCATAAGGAATTAAATGACGACAGAAAAGAACATGAATGCAATAAACAAAAATAATTATAAGATCTTGTTTACAGGTATATTTGAAGGTAACTGGGCTGGAAAAAATAACATGTTAAGTCCATTTTCTACGTATAGCTTTAAATGAGACAGCAGTAATGCTACAATGTTATCGGCAATTTCCTTATTGGAAATACAATACCAAACGTGTGTACTGCAATAAATAGTGTAATAAGCCTTCGTACTACAGTTCTACAGCAGAATCACCTATAAATCAAAGTGAAACACTATCTATAAACCCAATGCTCAATACTCTACTTAAATCAGGACTAGTCCTAATAGGTAAGATTTTTTTTCTATAATTATAAAGAATGGCAGAAAAACAAGAGGGCCATTATGGCCCTCGATTGCTCACCTTTGACACATATACACAATCACCTTTAAATCAAAGTGAAACACTGTCTATAAACCAAGTGCTCAATACCCTACTTAAATCAGGACTAATCTAATAAAGAATGGCAAAAAAACAAGAGGGTCATGATGGCCCTGGATTGCCCACCTTAGAGACATTGTGAAGCAGAATGACAATCAATTATGAAACACTATTAACTTGTGTGCAAAATTCAGACCATTTGCACACTGTTTTTTTTTACCAGAACAAATTTTTTATAGTTAAAAATGACCTAAAAGCGGAAAGCCTTCAACTCAAATCGGACTGAAAATGGAACAAAAATATAATTTTTAATTTAATACTGAGTATATTTCTTTAATATTATCTCTTGCACATTTTTCTGTTTTAAGTACAAAAATTGATCTAAGTAAGAAATTCCAAATTTATATTTCTTAGCATTAATTTTGGATCTCAGAGGAGCTACATTAACAGTAAAGATTCGTATAATTATAAAAAATGGCAAAAAATGTAGGGCAAAACTTAGTAAGGCTTCGCAAGAAATATCTTTAAAGGCTTATAAAGCCCTAAAAATGCTATCATTATCATTTCACAAATGCTGTTTATTTTTGGTGTACTGTTAACATTTTCAAAACTGGTACTCATTTTAGAAAAAAAATCCCTAAAATATAATGGAACAGTTTTGTCCAGGTTGAAAGATATCTGGCATGGTAATAGGTCAATATTTACTCATCTTCTTAACCTCTTGGTTTTTTTTTAGAGTTTGATTTTTTTTTAAGTATGTAAGTCTCTTTTTATTTTGGGGAGAGTTTTAATTTGTTATTTTTGTTGGGTTTTATGTTGCACCAACACAGTGCAGGTCTGATATGGCGACTTCTTACTTTTACTGGTGGAGGAAGACATATGGTGCCCCTCTGTGTATTATTTCATGAATGAACAGGCACCTGAGTAGAACCACCGACTCTGGTTTACCTCAGCTTACTTACATGAAAGAATCCACAGTCCCTGTTGGGATTCAAACCTAAAATGATGCACTCAGAGGGGTGTATCTAAATTTTATCTATTTTATCTACAATATGATACACAAGCAATGAAAGGATGAATATGAATAATTAGAAAATCATATTAGCATAGAAATGAAAAGCAGTTAGTATTTATAAGTAAACAGTTACCTATTAATAACTATACCCGCACCTCTTAAAAAGTAGGAAACTATGTAAGTATTGAAAACATGCACTTTATCTACTGGAGCCAGCATTTCCCTCATATAAAATGTTTATTTCATGCTTTTGAAAACTAAAATACATCAAAGAAATGAAAGTCAAACCACACAGTTTGAAACTAAGTGAAATATAAAGTATTAGTCCTCTTTCTATTTCAATTTACCATTATAAATTTTTTGTTATTTTCTACATTTTTAAACACATATTTATAAAATACATGTATTGGCAGTAAGTCCAATATAACTGTACTTATTGCCAAAGAGCAATCTGTGAAAAAGATGGTTCAGGCCTAATGGCTAATGAGTGACTAATGAATAATTTTTTGAATACTATAATGAATGTACACCAAAATTAAAAAAAAAACTTTTGAGAAATAAAATCAAATCATAATGGGCCTTTCATCAAGTTGGTATGAAAAATACATTTCATTTATGTTTTACATAACTAACCATTAACAATCTAGACCTTCCAAGGGTCACATATGACAGGTAGTCTCCTAATACAGTCCCAAAGAAAATGAAAATACCATCTATATACCATTGTGACTTAACATACATATCTGTGTGAAGGAATGATATTAACCAATTGCAAATACACATATGAACTTTAAATACAATTGTATTAACAACTTCTCCACATGTGACCTACTACTATCTATACATCATTCCTGAATCAGGGATAAGAGACCAATAACCATTCGTCTCAATGTCCAGAGATCATTTGTCACAGAGAAATTTCAACTTGCCCGAAGATTGAACCCACGACCCCTGGATAACAAATCTGCATACATGTGAACTCTCCCACTTTTAGCGGGAGACTACCACTTCCTGCAGCCATATTTTCAAAGATTTTTCTTAAAATAAGGGGTATTTTCACAAATTAAAGAAATCTACCTATTTTTGATTTCAGAACTTCCTTCTTTGTTTATTGCAAATTCTAAAATCTCCCTCTTTTTAAAGAAAAATCTCCCACTTGATCATTGAAAAAAGTTCACATGTATGATTCTGATACTCTTCCATTGAGCTAATACTTCTATTTCAAAGCCAATTAGCACTTAATACAAATCACAATTTACATACAAAGTATTTTTGTTAATGGCACTTTCAATTTTACCATTTTTAATGCTCTTTATTTTATTTTGTTGGTTTTACCGCACTGCAAAACAATTTATGCCATATGCTGTCGAAACAGGATGATTTGGCTAACCTTAAGGTCATAGAGGTATAGACTCCAGTAATTCAAACCCATAAGATGCTTCTTAAGATCAAACATGGATGAACGTGGCAGCAAATTCTGATGTCTTAACACGAAAAAGCAACCCCTCAGCCACAAGTGGGTGGGCACTATTTAGGAATTCTGTTTTTTTTTTCTATTTCATAATACTTAACATCATTTTGCACTATTTTTTCCCAGTAATGTCTGACTAATTAAAATGCAAAAACTACTAAATACCTAAAAAAAACAAAAACTTTTTTTCTTTTTCTTGAGTATGGTGAAATCTCCATATTTCCATTTCAATTGAGATGTTTTATAAATAATATTTTCACCTCTTGTTCTCGAAAATATTAAAAATTTTCACTTCTCTAAGTGAGATATGCGGTAGTCGATATTCACAAACATAAAACAGATATCCTCTATAACGTCACCTTAGTGCAATAATGGTTTAAGTCCTTTTAAAATATAACAGGAGTTAATCTGTTACTGCAATAAAGTGATGATATATCAATAAATATTGATGTGAGAAATACCTTTAAGGAATGTTTCCTTTGTCTTTAATAATCCATTAATTTTTCAAAAAACTTAAAAAAAAAACAAAAACCAAAAAAAACAGAAAAAAATCCACCAAAGAAATTACGTGTTTTCTTTCTGAGTGATCTCTTATAGTTGTTTTAAAAGAAATCAATGCATCAAGAACCTTACTTTAACATATTGTTGTATTCATTTACTACGTAAAAGCCAAATGCTTTGTCATATGAGATTTTTGTAGTCGTCCATTATACGCGTCATAGTTATCGCTAGGAAAGACCATGTTCCGCAAATAGAGTCAATTATATCACATTTTGAGACACGACTCGGAAAAAATGTTTATTTGTAGAAATGCCATTAGTGGCTTTAGCTTGGCTTTTAGATATATCATATACGGGAAATCTATACTAATTCAATCTACTTCATACAGAACAAGTCTCTCTTTCTCTCTCTGCAGTTTTGTTTCCTTTTTTAAAATTTTGTCTCGAGAAAATTTTAGCGAGTACTAGCAATACATCACTTGAGAGAAGCTGAAAATGAATAGATGTGCTGGGATCCATCATATTATTAGCCTTGGTATAAGAAAAGTATCCGAGTTTCCTGGCAGCTTGTCAAGTGCAAGCATTCTAAAAATTTTTTTTTAAATTTGACCAAATAAGATTAATGACAATTTTCCTGTTTTCTTGACATCGATGCAAACTGTTAAATTAACTTAAAGATTGGCAATTATGTCAGGAAATTTCAAACTGTTCACATACATGTACATATATCATTTATACATCATTTATAGAGATATTTTCATGAAATTTTTATCATATATAAACTTCTATAATCAAGGCTTGCCTAACAATATTTCTTAAACACGCTTAATTCATTTTTTTCTGAAAATAACAATGTATCATTTTGCAAAGTTAAATAGGAAGATCATCGGTTTTGCAATCAAGGGGTCGCTGGTTATATCCTTTAGCAAGGTTAAAAAATTTCTCTGTGATGAAAGTTCTCGGACATTGAATCTAATGGTCACTTGTCTGTCACAGCTGATTCAGTGAATTAATGTCCCATGTACAGAAATTTGTAATTGCTGGTTTGTACTCCAGGACAATTAGGTGGACAGACCACCTAGATGTCACCAAAAAATGAGTTTTGTCCTGCCAATTAAGTTCAAGAGATAAAAAATTTAAATTTTAAGTAAGTTATAAACTTAATGCTGACTCCATTAGATAAAATGCATTTTGGGAGATCTCTGAGTTGTGAAAGAATGTCACATACATTGCCTGTCACATTTCAAATATAATTAACACCCATTCAGATGAATGACGAATGATCAAATATCTAAAATCTTTTATCTTACATTACAAACATTTTTTGTGTAAAATTAAGACCCCTATCTGATTAAGTGGTCCAAATTAAGACCCCCATCTTATTAATGGTCCAAATTAAGACCCCTGTCTTATAAGTGGTCCAGTCTTATAGCTGAGTAATTACATTACATGTGAAACTACGGAGATCTCCCAACTAGCACGCAGAAAATGAAAATCAAAGCCAAACATATACCTTGAGATGATCAAAATAAAAACAAATTCTAAATCTGAAAATAATCAGTATAATTATAATAATTACACATAAATTACAGTCACTACTCAAATGTATCACAATCCTCAGATTCTATCCAACACCCCACCCACGCCCAATTTTTTTTAAAAAACTAATGCAGAAGTCAATTGTGAGCTGAATTGCCACCCCAACTCCCCGCCCAGGGGTAAGTAGGGACTTTGACATTAGCATTTATGACATGCCTGAAAGTTGAACATATTCTCCTGCTATTTTGCAGCATAAACAAAAGCACCACAATGACCTAGCACAGATATACACCATATTGTCCAGGCAAGTTTGTTTGTTTTTTTTAGATAGACACAAAATTCATAGCAAAACATACACTCACCTGGAATCATCAAATATAATCTTTTTTTTGTTTTGCATAAAATAAATAAATGAATAATTTTATCGGTTTAAAATCAAACTTAAAGTGATTTAAACTAACGAGCATTTTATGGTAAGTCACACAAAATATGCATTCACAATGGCCATTTTCTTCCTTATTCAAATTACTAAACGATTTTAGTAAATCATGATACAATTTCAGTATTGACTGTTTTCGAACCTCAAAACAATGCAAGCAGGAAAAAAAACACCACAACAAAAACAAATAAATAATAAAAACTTCATTTCAAGCGTTTCCCCACATGCCATTCCATTGATTTCCAACCAAACATGCAAGTTTTATAAATAACAAGGGAAACAATCCAGTTTGCAAGCTATTATATAGTAATGGCAGAGTAACATCCCTTTGGCACAAGTTATAAGTGAAAATCTCTTGCAGATGCCAATACCAGCACACAGTACATGCAACCAATGAATCCAATGATATAGCTGTTAATTCATAATGAACTGGAATATATATTGTATTCTTGCATATAATGCTGTTTACACAGGTGCTAGAAAAACTTGTCTTACATCCCCCCTATATAAGACAAGTCACATGTTTTAAATGACGTCATTCCCATCGGGCCTTTTATGAATGAATGGCATGACATCATTTGTCATTATGAATAAAGTTGTAAATTCATACGCTTCTATAAGGAAAATAAACTTTTAATTTCCTAATTTTTTTTTCAAAATGTCATTTAAATATGTAATATGCAAGACAAAGAATCAAACACAAGCTGTTGTCACAGACAGTAATATCAAGCTTTCCAAAGAGCCTTGTTACCGCCGTAAAGAAAAACCCTCGAGCTAGATATTCTGGTTCGTACCAGAAGCCGCTTTGAAATCCTAATAATGTGGTAAGGAAACTGAATTTTACAGTGGTAAGGAAACTGAATTTTACAGTGGTAAGGAAACTGAATTTTACAGGTATCATTCATAATAAGTTAAATAGGAAAACAAAAATCCAGATTCTCACCTCTTTGTCAGCGTCTGTTTCTATACTGCGGGTGTCAGATGTCGAGGTTATATTAAGGCTGCCATGAAGGGGATCCATACTGGGTAAATACTCCGTCTCTACTGAATAATCATGGTTCAACTTCCTGGCTCCACCTTTTGGTCCTATAATGTAAATATATTATACAGTACATTATTAGCTCCGCCTTTTTGTCCATATAATGTTAATATATTCAGACAGTACATCTTTAGCTCCTCCTATTATGTAAATATATGCATACAGTATGCTATTGGCTCCTCCTATAATGCAAATATATTCTTACAATATATTATTAGCTCCTACTATTATGTAAATATATTCATACAGTATATTATTAGCTCCTCCTATAATGCAAATATATTCATACAGTATATTATTATCTCCACCTTTTGGTCCTATAATAATGTAGATATATTCATACAGAAAAAATAATTAGCTCAGCCTTTTGGCCCGATAATGTAAATATATTCATACAGTATATTATTAGCTCCGCTTTTTTGTCTTATAATGTAAATATATTCAGACAGTACATCTTTAGCTCCTCCTATTATGTAAATATATTCATACAGTTTATCATTAGCTCCTCCTATAATGCAAATATATTCATACAGTATATTATTAGCTCCACCTTTTGGTCCTTTGATAGATATATTCATACAGAAAAAATAATTAGCTCAGCCTTTTGGTCTGATAATGTAAATATATTCATACAGTATATTATTAGCTCTGCCTTTTTGTCCTTTAATGTAAAACTATTCATGCAATATATTATTAGCTTCGCCTTTTGGTCCTATCATGTAAATATATAATCATACATGGATGTGCAGGCTTATGCCCTGGCTTTTTATATTGAGCCTTACTCTGATGGTGGCAACTGATTCTACCTACGCAATCAGACCAAGATCAGTCCATCTATTTGTGCTCCCTGATCATGGTCAACACTGTTCGCTATTAATTGAAATTTACCCTACAAACAATGAATGGTTTTGTCCAGATTGAAAAAATGGACAAGTCCATTTTAGATATTTAGCTTAGTCAGGTATATGCCATAAGTCTGTTAATTTTGTCTTTAATGTTCAAAACTTTATTAGCTACAGTTAATATATCTCATTTACAAACCATATTTATTGGCTGTTTTAATCTAAACCCTGCTAACATTGTTTTGCAGACTTCTCCGACTTTAATTTTTGGATGTTGTTATTATAGGGGATTTCAGCATCTCTAGCAGCCAAATATACGCAATCTGGTCTGGCTGCACAGGACTGACCAGACTTTATATTGGCATCATTTATAATTAGAAGCTTAATCAGACATTATTTCTAGGATTCAGACATTATCATCTGAAAACATCACATTTGAATGGACAAAAAAATCAATGGTACTGAAAGTATACAACCTATAACTTAATTAATTAAAGGTTGCTCAAGCTGTATAATTGACCTTTTGACCTCTAGTTGTAGTATTAACTTTCCTTTGCCTCCAGTATAATATTACTTATATGGACTTTTGACAAGTTATATGGCCCAGTAAAGATGACTGTAAGCTTATATAACATGAACTGCTTTGTGTCATATAACTTAAAGGTCTTTTATAGCAATTATTTTATCATAAAACTCATTTAACCTGTCAAAAGTCTTAATTATTAAAAATTTTAATTATAAAGATACGTTTAAAAGAATTCCTTAATTCATGCATTTTTTTGTTTTGTTCTTTTTTGCTGGGTTTTAAGTCACATGAACAATGTAATAATGGTCAAGTGGCAACTTTGCATTTTTTGTTTTGTTCTTTTTTGCTGGGTTTTAAGTCACATGAACAATGTAATAATGGTCAAGTGGCAACTTTACTGGTGTAGGAAGATCTCAGGTACCACTACATGCATTATGTCATGCACAAGTCATGGTACCTGAGTATAGAGCCTATACCTTCCATACTCTACCTGGAGAGCTCCCTCACAGTCAGTTACTGGATTTGAACGGGGCAAGTGGGTTGAAGTCCATGACCGTAACCACACGGCCACAGATGCTTCTTTTTGAGATAAATTTTTCATAGAATAGAGGCCACCTGCAAATGTTTTAACGATTCCTGTAAGGAGTATTTCACTTTTCAGCTTTACTGGTGTAGGAAGACCTAAGTTGCCCTCCATGCATTATTTCAGGTACAAGTGAGCACCCGAGTATAGAACCTACAACCTTCCGTACGCTACCTGGATAACTTCCTCACAGTCAGTTACTGGATTCGAACCCACAGCAGTAAAGTACAAGTGGTGTGAACTCCATGACCGTAACCACTTGGCCACAGAGGCCTCTTTTTGAGATAAATTTTCATAGAATAGAGGCTACCTGCACATGTTTTACCGATTCCTGTGAGGAGTATTTCACCTTAACTATGGAACATGCATATTGCTAATCAAGCTAAATATCTTAACTGTACTTGTCCATCTTTCATCGAGGACCAAAACTTTCATCAATCTTATGGAAATTTTCAAAATAAGTACTGCACTGGTTGCAGGCAAGTAACGAAAGTAAGAAACATTTCTATAAATAGCACTTCTGCTGCATGCTATAAAAGGATCAATACATTTGTTTTCAACGGTGAAAAAAAAACAACAACAAAAAGCAAACATCAAAGTTACATACCTTAAAGAAATATTTTTTACAAACAAACTATCCAATTACAGAAGAATACACATATAAATATTCCATATATAGATGCTTATTTACGAGCAACAAAAACAATAAAGATGGTCAGAAAAATCAGTTGAATATACGTATATATCATCAAGTAGTTACTTCCCTATATTTGTTATGTTACAGGATTTAGTGAACACAGTCAGTACATACTCAAACACCAATGAATTATTTATTAACATCGTATATAGACATACACATATACACTTCCTGGCTTGGTTAATTTTAACGTTTATTTTATCCCCTCGAGGTGCGAACACATCACCAATTTTAAATGCATTTAAAATTTTCAATTACAATTTAGTCTTAACCACAGTTGTATATATAAATCAATAATTAAGGAACACATCAAATGTTTGTTGCACTCTGTCATCGTCGTTGTCGCACATTAGCATTATCTGTTCATTAACCTTTATCATAATGGATTTTCCCTGCTTTGAATTTAGAACTATCCATTATTGATTAAAAGGTAATGCAGGATCAAATTGTTTTTTTCTCAATGGATTTTCCCTGCTTTGAATTTAGAACTATCCATTATTGATTAAAGGGTAATGCAGGATCAAATTGTTTTTTTCTTAATGGATTTTCCCTGCTCGATTTTGGAACTATCCATTATTGATTAAAAGGTAATGTAGGATCAAATTGTTTTTTTCTCAATGGATTTACCCTGCTTCGAATTTAGAACTATCCATTATTGATTAAAAGGTAATGCAGGATCAGATTTTTTCTGCAATTACCGGTACTTTAGAACTACTATTTCTATTCATGAAAATTAAATAGATGACAATAAAGAATGACATATTTACAATATTATATGCAATTGTTTTTTTTGTATTGTTTTTTATTTGAATGGGTTTTATGTTGCACCAACACAGTAGAGATCATTTTTTTTGACGACTTTTCAGCTTTTCTAGTGGGAAACGACCTTAAGTGCCCATCTTTGCATTAGGGCACCTGACTAGAACCTGACTTTTCAAAGAAAGCTAGCTGGATAGCTTCCTCACATGAAAGAATCCAAAAGTCCTTGGCGGGATTCAAACCCACAACAGTTAAGGGCAAGTGGTTTTAAGTCAACAACCTGAATTACTGTGCCACAATATGTAGGTCACGCTGCACAGACGTGGAAGCTGGCCTGGCCTAACACTGATAGCACAAAAAAAGTTATTATCGCACCCAAAAAAATATTTCTTTAATAGGTTAAATATTCATCAAGCTACAGTACTATCGTGTTTGTTGGATTGGGTTTTATGTCATATGGCGATGTTCAGCTTTACTGGTAGAGGAAGACCTTAGGTGCTCTTCCATCGTTATTTCAGGCACAAATGGGCACCTGAGTAGAACCAACAACGTTCCGTTAGCTAGCTGGATAGCTGCCTCAAATAAAAGAATCCAGAGTCCATGTAGGGATTCGAACCGTAACAGTGAGAGGTAAGTGGTTTGAACAGTACTTTTGTGAACTCTCTGACAAAAACCAAAGTAAACAAATTACATCATTCATGAATGCTATTTAATTCAATTAGTAATTAAGTTATAAATCAATTTTGAAATTAGAGACCACTGTTTAAAATGGAAAACAATTTGCTCTAATTCAACCGGAACAAATTGGGTTATGAAATGTTAAATAGTGCTGCAATTGATTTTTTTGACCTTGTCCTTGAAATAAACAGGATTTAAATAAATGGATTCTGTTTGATTTGTTTTAAAGCATGTTGAACATAGATATTATGACAGTTTCTAATTCCAAAGAAAAAAGGAAATTTGAGTATCAAGGGGAAATAACTCCTACATAACTAGTGTAAAAGATTTTTTGTCAGACTATATTGCCCAAGAGAAAATTTTTAAGGGACTCCACTGAGGTCCAAAAGCCTAAAAGACATAAAATTTGAAAATTTTACAAAGATCAACTGGAGCCAAAAAACAGAAAAATATGAAAATGATGATGATGAAATACATGCAGAATTAACTTAAATTGGTAAGTCAGACTTCAGTTAAAAGCATTTAAATGATAAAAATAGTTATTCTCTAAAAACGGAATGAATGAATGATCTGACATTTCACACATAAGTCATGCACAGATACATAATACTGCTTCAAAATCATTTTACAATTACACTAAGCAGGTATACATTGAATTGAGAGACAGCTTTGAGATACAAGGGAATCCAGGAACCTGAGTCCCTAGCTTATATTGAATAGACACCTTAGTTCTTTTACATGCCCAGTGTATAGCACTGATACATGCTATGGTTACCTGGATTTCTTACTAGTACATCTCTAGGTAGGTGGAAAACACTGAAAGTGTCTCTGAAAAAAGGATTTTACCCAGGATTGAACCCAGGACCTCAGGAGTGACTGTCAGTGGTCTCATCAACTGAGCTATCGCGCCACCAAGTTATAGTAGTATAGACCTACATCAAATTATATAAAAATCTCAAAAGAATTTTTTTTCAGTCCCGTCATGTAAAAAAAAACCCACAGTGGAGTCCCTTTAACAATTGTACGCTTAGGCATTTCATGATGGGGTGACCTATAAGATTCCACAATCAAGTAATAAAATCGGGACAATTTAAGGCACTTAATGAAAATTATTCTGTGAAAGATAGATTAAAATGTAATGAGAAATGTAGGAGGAATAGCACACAAATGAAATTATTTACGACGAAAATGCCCACCGAAATTCACCAATCTAATAACAACAAAAAAATTTCCTGGTTAAAAATATGCAAATGTCTTATCTTGAATTTCAAAGGGTAAAATGAAATATTTCGATAAAATCTATTCACATAAAATAGAGTTTTATTTAATTCAATGGTTGATTCTTATTAGAGAGTCGAACAATATTTATTTAACAAACAAGAAAATTGTACGTAAACAGAACAAAATGTTCCTTATTTGTATTTATTTTGATCCAACTTATGCTACTGAGGTAATCACAATGTTTCTTTGCTATATATATGAACTGCCATTTTATTAAAATGAATTCCTCTCATGAAAATCAAGCTCAACTGACAAAAAAGATTTCCTCATTTCCTTCAATCTGGATTGGTCTTTTGATTAATGAATAAATTTTTTTTATCTTATATCTGAGGCAAAAAAATATATATAATTTTATACCTGAAAAAATTTACCTTTTATCTTAGACAAAAATATATTATCATTAACACATACCGATGCCGCTTTTGCCACTCCGTAAAAACAATACTGCAAGGTTGTGCATATATTCTGACGTGACGTCAAACATAGCATAAAGACAAGCTAAAAGTCAGCAGTGTCAATGAAAAAGTGATTCTATTTTTACTGTAAACATTTCTTATTTTGGATATGTGATAAATACAAGAGCGATCAGTAATCACATGTGTCGCCTCATGATGGCCAATTTCATGTTGGGACAAATTTTGTGACAGACGGACAGTGCACAACTAGACTTGGTACTGATCATTCCTGTAAAGTTTGAATGAAATTGCACCAGTAGTTTATGAGGAGTAGTCCGGACAAGCTTTTGTGTATCTGGCAACACACAGAAAAAAAACACCTTTTTATCAAAGGGCCATAACTCGGCCAAAAATCATTCAACCGGAAAACCCGTGCAATATGCGCAAGGACTTGAGCTACAGATCAATCCTGTAAAGTTTCATTGAAATTGCATTAGTGGTATAAGAGAAGTAGTCCGGACAAACTTTAAAAATAAAAATTATTAAAGGGCCATAACTCAAACATAAATCATTGAACCGGAAAATGCTGACAATATGCACAACTAGACATGGTTCTGATCATTCCTGTAAAGTTTGGATGAAATTGCACTAGTAGTTTATGAGGAGTAGTCCGGACAAGCTTTTGTGTATCTGGCAACACACAGAAAAAGAAACCTTTTTATCAAAGGGCCATAACTCAGCCAAAAATCATTCAACCGGAAAACCCGTGCAATATGCGCAAGGACTTGAGCTACAGATCAATCCTGTAAAGTTTCATTGAAATTGCATTAGTGGTATAAGAGAAGTAGTCGGGACAAACTTTAAAATTAAAAATTATTAAAGGGCCATAACTCTGACAAAAATCATTGAACCGGAAAATGCTGACAATATGCACAACTAGACTTGGTACTGATCATTCCAGTAAAGTTTGGATGAAATTGCACCAGTAGTTTATGAGAAGTAGTCCGGACAAGTTTTGTGACGGACGGACGGACAGACAGACAGACGGACAGACAGACGACGGAGAAGTGATCCCTATATGTCGCCACTACTCCGTAGTAAATATTATAATTATGTAGTTTTATTACTAAATTCATTGAACTCATTGAATAAAACACTATAATGCTCACCAGAGGCTCACATAATATAATCTTATCTAAAAACAACTTGTTTAAAGTGAACTGGTCTATAATGAAAGGTCTGTGATACAATGAATAGTTACCTTTAAAGTATTTAGTATTAGACATAACAACAAATTGCGAAAGAATTATACTTGAAAGTAATGTTGGCAAGTGTGATATACATGATGGGATATTTAATATATTTATATAGTCAATAATAAAATGTTCTATAACAAAATATTATCATTCATCATAAAAATTTTCATTCTATGGCATCACATAAAACATTCACATCATTTTTTGTTTTCAAGTAACATTCCATAAGAATATCCAAATGGTATATTTCTATTGCTTTTTTTTATCAATATTTGAAATAGTTATGGAAAAAGTGCCCAATGTTGACCTATATGTTCACTTTAGTAAATTCAGTATTAAACCTACACTCATTCAATATCCTTTATGAATATCATTTACATTGTATGAGAAATTTTATCTTCCTATCTCAGGACATCAAGGACAAAGGTTTTGCCTTTTTCCAAAAATACACAGCATCTTAGTGATATTGATTTTACAAGAATCAGGCAGTCATGATTAAAGCCGTTGATAACCATCAATTAACTAACGAGCTCTGACAAATGTCATCATAATCCTGTAGCAGATATCACTGATTGTCCCTGACATCCAATGATTTGTCACCAATTTTCAGGCATCGAAAATATTTTCAGAGTCACTTGTGCTGCAGGACGAGTAGCTTCTTAATCCAATGTGCAGGCAACATATTTCTACTCGGTCTGCATCGAGTTCTATTAAATTCTGCTAGTAATTACAAGTAGACAAGTGGGATTTTCGATCTCTGATTTTACTATGAAACCAACATCTTAAAAGATCCTGTATGTCGTAGTTGAGTGGCGTGAAATTATATATATCTATATAATTATGCTTATAAAACATTTTTCAGACATCGAAGAATATGTAAAATATGTACTGCAAATATTTGTACATATTATATGCAATCATTAAAATATATGCATTCATTTCTAAATGAAAAATTTGACTTAGACTTTAATGAAAATAAATTTTTTATTACCTCCCTTTATTTACATGAAATGTTAAATTCCGTAATACCTTTATGAATATTGCTTTTTGGAACTTACAAAATTGACAAATCTTAATTTGAGCATCATTTTTATGATATAAAACCATGAAAATTTAAAGCAGAACGCCTCCATGTTGGTGTCAATTCTTTACTGCAGTATGTGCTTTGAATAAACAATCTTTAAAAATAAGCATAAAACATACCTTGTTGTGGAGATCCGGCAGAACCTATCCCAGAATCCCCGGAACCTTGTTCTGTCCAATCAGCATCATTTCTCTGCATCATTTCTGTCGCAAGTAAAGGATTGGACAAGTCAGGAAACGTTTCTATGGCATTATGAATTATCTCCCTTGCTAACGCTTCTGAGACAGTGTCAGCTGCTTCCAAATTTGCTGAGTCATTCAGTGCTTTCAATGTTGATTGGTCAATAATTTCATTAGTATTAACAGACTGGTCACCATTTTCTCTACTTTCAACAGACTGGTCGTTAATTTCATTTGTTTCAACTGGCTGGTCAATAAATTCACTAGTTTCAATAGACAAGTTAGTTCTTGTGTCTACATTTTTATCGACAGGTTCAGTTAAAGCATCTTGATCAGTCTGTGCATTGTTTTCAAACTCTGCGAGAAAAGGATTCAAAGTATGGTCCGGTTTAGACTCAGTCGGTTCATCAAAGCTTGAAAAACCAAACCAATCTTGAGAACTGGTTTGATTTTCTACAAGAGTTTCTGTTTTGTTTGTGCTTGAATCACCAAATATATCCAAAATGTCTTCATTTGTAGCAGTAACTTCACCAGTTGGTTTAAATTCACTTAAATCTCCCATAAAATCCTGATTAGATGCACCACCTTGCACAACTTCGCTGTCTTCATCAGTAGATGTTCCTATGGGTCCGAATGGATCAAATTCTAAACTTTGCTCGTTGGTTTGAAAGAAGGGATTGGAAGATGGCACATTTGATACAATTGTAGCATCAGTAAAATCTCCGAAGGGATTTGTTGAGGAGACTTTAACTTCTGTCTTCTCATTAGTGTCCGAGGATAGAAGATTAGCTGAAAGAGAATTTCTTTTCTGTTGAACTTTTTCAACAAAATCGGAATCCATCAGGTTAGGAAGACTATTATCTCGCATGAACAATCCTTCTTCACGGTAACTATTCTGAGGTGTGTACGGAGTACTCGACTCTTCAGCTTTTTCATCCAGATCGAAAAGACCTTGACCCCCTCCTAGAGAAGCTTTTTTCTGCTGAATACGGTCAACCATTTCCGCACTATTGAAACTCGGCAACCGTCTGTCTGTATCATCTTCACTGAAACCAGTATCCATTAAACTATTTGGAGGCGGCGCAATGTCGGGGAAACCGGATTCAGACGTCGTTCTGGAATGGTAATTCGATGGTAACTCAAAAGGGGTGCCAGTGCCAGAATTGATAAAAGGGGAGTTCAAACCGGACATTGCAAATGGACTATTTTCACCGGAATGACCCGGTGTATTCATTTTATCAAAGAGTTCCGATTCTTCAAGTTCAGCTAAATCATCAGCCTGCGATTTATCGTCACACTCGACAATCAGACTCGCTGATTTCCGTGCCGGCGGATGATCAATCCTTAGCGTATTCACATCTAGAAAGTTAACAGCGCCAAACTTATTGGCATTATTGTCATTCGTATTGAAAAAATCGTCAGCTGCATTACCATCCTCACCATACTCACTCAACTGAAAGTTCACAACCTGTTCTGACCTATCAGAATCATCACTTAAAAAAGGATTTCCATTTTGAGCATATATTTCATCATCTTCATTCACTGAAGCTTCTTTAACTATTGGATTTCCAGTATCACAAGAAATAATTTGGTTTTCACTATTTCCTTCAAGTTCACTCAGTTCATTAACATGTGGTTCCACATCTTCACTTATGTCAAGTGATTTTGTTTCATTTTCACTACTTTTACCTAATATATTCGTCTTTGGGCTATTTACTACAGAATCTGGATTTGCAGAATCTTCAACTGAACTAAAAGGGTCAACAAGTTCACTATCAGATATTCCAAGATCAAAAATGTTACTAGAATGAGCAGATGACAACAAAGCTGAATTGAAATCAGACGACGGTAAATCTCCAAAAGGATTCTGGGTATTTCGTGACGTTTTGTTACTGTCTGCGGTACCACTTTTAATTGAAAGATCGAAATCATGCGGGATCTGCTGCACGTGGACAGTGTTTTTAACCCCAATACTGCCAGAACTATCCAAATCCACAGAATCATAGTTTTTATAACTTTCCCCGAAACCTTCAACTGGCACTAACTCTTCGTCCGTTGAACTCCTTTCCAAGGATTCAATCGTGAATTTCACACGATTTTCTGTCTCAGTCTCTTCAGGTACAGTTTCAGATTCACCCACTTCAAGATGACTGAATCCTTCCGTTGCCATGGCAACAGAATGCTGCGTTACAAAATCTTTGCTGGAAACATCAGGCGTGATGTCACCATGGAGAAATGACTTCAGGATTGGCATCACCTTTTTCCTTGAAGCCTGTACATTATTCTGTGTAAAAACTGAAATGTCCTCAAATGGTGGGTATAATAGTTCGAGCCCTAGATCAATGTCCTCAGAGTTGTCCATGGTGTCAGATATCTGAAATAATATATTTAATCTTGTAAATTTTATTATGTTTTATTTTACAGCGTTCCAAAGTTATGGACCGGACATGAAAGTGTAATGGACGGACAGATGGTTGCGGACAATTATACTACATTATTATACAGCTTTAGAGCAACATCTCTCCGCAATTAAATTGTTTGTTTCTCAAAGAGTGTTGCACTGCAAAACCTTCTCTTTTTTCAACCAATATGACTTTTTGTGACAGAGTATAAATTCCCCTACATCATATTAGTATGTTAGATAAGAATTATTATGAAATCTGAATAACTAACCCAGTGGGAATTCTTTTTCACTTTTATGTCAACTTTTATGACAAAGGTTATCTTTCAAGAGTTTACTATTTTCTCTTGTATTAAGCCCCTTGGGAGATTTTACTCAAGGAGGTAGAAATTGCATTTTTTATTGGCCATTTTCATTATTCGTTGACTTCAAAAGAGCAAATATATCTATGTAAGTGGTTCTGACAAAAAAATGAAAATGAAACTTGCTTTTCTTTTATGAAACAGGTTTGACACACTAATAGTGAACCCAGTATTGTATGTTTGGTTGATTTTTTTAGCAGATTTTAAAGTACATTTTGGTTGTATCTCGGCAGTCAGTCCCACCTAAGGGTTACCAGTTTGATTCGTGGGTGAAACCAAATAATTTCTACATGACAATAGATGTTATCCAGAACTTGTTAAATGTGGGATTTTCTAAACTTATCCCCAGTACGAACAAACTTTTTCTGTTATAGCTTTGCAGTGCAATACTGGTCACGATTGATTAGTCAACCTGTTGTAATGTTTTCCAAGCTGTAAGTGTAAAAGTTCGTTTGTACCCCCGGATTAGCTTGGAAAAACCCAAAATATTCTTAATTCCGGATCAGTCTAATGATCTCAGACTTTGAGTCTTATGGTCATTTGTCTCCCATTGCTGATTAAGCAATCATGTGGGATTAGTGGTCGGTCATTTCCGGAAAAATTGGTAATTACTGGTTAGTTATCCAGGAAAGCCAGTAAGCTGGACTGACCACTATGATATGACCAAAGATGCATTTAAATTTGGTGTAAAAACCATACAAACAAAACCAACAAAATAATTATATACCTGGTCTCGAAAAATTCTAT
This sequence comes from Ruditapes philippinarum, assembly GCF_026571515.1. Lineage (NCBI taxonomy): Eukaryota > Metazoa > Mollusca > Bivalvia > Venerida > Veneridae > Ruditapes > Ruditapes philippinarum. Next base: position 145,598 of record NW_026865026.1, read on the forward strand.
TTTTAGAATAAACGGCAATCTGTCTTTCTGGTTTACCCTCGTCATTGTTTACCAAGGTCATGATGACCACCACGTCACAGCTCTGTTTCTCGCAGAAATCATCCAGGTCCTTCTTAAAATTCTCTCTATTAAGTAGCTCCTACAATATATAGAGGATGTTAAATGCATGTAAATTCAATAAGAGAATATTGAATGCGTGCAAAAAAAGTTCAATACTGAATTTACTGAACAAGTGGAATAAAATTATATTATACGAGCCTCAGGCGGGCATAATTATTATATTTAACGAGTTCAATATATTCAGTGTTTACAAGACTTTGATATTCTATATATCACATATCAAAAATAAAGACTGTTTAAAGTGAAAAGAGTCATCTTTTTCTTTAAGCGTGTCTTTACACTATGTACATAGTATATGACGTCATGTTAAAATATATAAATGAAGGTGGCATATTTTTAATTATGAAATTAGCTTCTTATGAAATTTTATCAGTTATATTCTACAAGTCAAAGGATGTCAAAGCTAGCTCATCTTTCCTTTCAAAAACGGAATTTGATCAAACCAGGTTAGTGCTAATATTTATTAAAACCTAATATGATTACTCAGGAAAGACGATTTTTTTAATTATCGAAACAAAAAATATTCCGCGTCCCCAGAGTATTCAAGTACTGAAAAACCTTTGCTTGAAAGGTAAAATTCGATTTTCTTTGAAATCATTTAAATATAAAAGCAAGGTTATAAAGGAATATTATACCGTCATTTTCCGATGTAACCGGGAGCACATGGATATCGTCATGGCAGTGCCATTTACCATTTAAGATCCCTTCTCAAGAATTCATGTTTAACAAATCCTGAAATACAGGAATATGAAATCATTAGACATTATAATAAACCTTGATATGCAGTGCGGAAAAAAAAAATGAGATCAAAAAAAATCGGTTAGAATTACGGAAAATCTAATACTTCCCTGGAATACATATAAGTAAACCAAATTTTTCAATCATTTTAAAATTAAATTTTAAAATTGTTTCTTTCCCGAATAACCCCCGATGTTCAGTAAAAACTTCCTCACATGGAATCCAAAGTCCCTTTGGGGGATTTCCCCCACAGGGGGGTTTTGAAGCCGCCCTTAACCACTTGCAAGTTAACCATGACTTCGTAGATTAACTTCCTAACGTCCCAGAACCCAAAAGCCCCGGGGGGGGATTAACCACAGCAGTGAGATTTAAAATCAAAACTTAACCACTTGGAAAGGAGCCCCGTCTTTCTTTCAATCTGGACATAACCATAAAATCATTTTTTGGGAAAATTTGAAAATAATGTACATAATGAATAAGGAACAGTGTCGACCATGATCAGTAAGCACAGATAGATCGGCTGATCTTGGTCTGGTTGCATGGGTTAGAATTAGTTGTCGCCAACAAGTATAGGGTTACTATAAAACCTTAGGCCAGCCTACACATCCATGCTGAGTCCATCAAGGCTTGATCTGTGCCGACCATGATCGGACGGAACAGATGTGTAAATTCAGCACATCCTTGCCATCTGATCATGGTCATCACTGTGTTTGCTATTCAGTCAGTACATTATTTTAATATTTCCCCTGAATATGATTAATGGTTTTGTCCAGATTGAATGATGGATGAGTCCATTTAAGATATTTAGCATAACATAACAACATGTAATATTATCCTGTCATTTATCATTTGACTCATTTTTTTGGGGGTAATATTGCTAGCACATGCAATACTAGACTAGAACTTTTAAAGTGTGGGAGAAATGGCCAGGACAAAAATAAAGTATGAAAATTAACAAAGGACAATAACTCAAAAATTATGAAGTGCAGAGTAACGATTCTTGTGCATTGCACTTTGGGTTATTAGAAGAAGCATGTATACCAAGTTTGGAGTCAATCCAACTTATAGTGACCGAGTTATGCTCCAGACAAGCCTAAGGGGAACCCCTTTATCTTGCCTTTTCAAGGCGACATGAAAAAATAGTCTGGTGAATATTATTTACTATTGAAAACAACAACACTAACATTTTGTGAAATGTTTTTCCTGCCAGACAGGGAAATTAATTTATAACATCTAATATGACGAAGCCAAAACAAAATGTTCGCCAGACTTCCAAAAATGATGCATTATTTATCAGAATAAACACTACTGGATGGAATGTGTTTGCAATAATCTGATTGTATATAGTCGTGTGTGTATTTATATATAGAGGATATTGAATGAGTCTAGGTTTAATACTATTAAATCTGAGTATTTCTTAATTATCTTTTGTATAACTAAATAATCTGTTTTAAGTGCCAAGCCAATCTACATATGAAATTCAAATTTTTATATGTTTTTAGGCTTTTGCCATGGACCTCAATGGAGCTCCTTTAATATCTAGAATACAAAATGTTATACATCAATAATATAAAATATTGTTTATTAAACTAAATCTTTCATTAGGTATTCATAACAGAACTAAATACTGCCTTTTGATTGGATTTCCCAGCTTTCATGAAATGCTGACTTTGTAAAACTGTAATATTAATACACAACAACAATGACTTACATAAAACAGATACAGACAAATTAACTTTGATGAGCCCCCCCCACACCCCCATCCCCGTTATGATGTCATCAGGAGCATTCACAATGCCTGGTTACATTCCGTATCACTATAAAAACAACAATGTCGCATCATTATAAAAAACAACAGCCTCCTTATATCGCTAAACACCGTAATAAACCGAGGTAACGCGTTCCACGATAAGATTCTGTCGTAAACCATGATAAAACTAATTAGCAAAACGTGTCGCACCACCGTGTACGTAACAATTAAGGGTCATAAAAAACTGTGATGTTTTGTCTTGTGGCAGATCAATATTGATCAATATCGCACAAATCAAATACATGAAAAACATGCGGGGGACATTTACATTTGATCTTAAATAATAGAAAAGATATTTTTTTAGACACAAATGTTAGTATTAAAGATTTATTTTCTATATATATGGAAGTCAAAATACTACTTTGTTTACATTTTGCTACCTTTCAACATGCAATTATTCCATTACTTAAAATTATAAAATACTTGTTTAACATTTTTAAAGAATTTAAAAAATATGGACTTCTGAGACATAATGTGCCTTTAATATACAGTAATGTCTTCATACATTTTATGACGTAACATCATGAAATATAATTATGATGACATCATTTCAATGAAAAGTTGACAAACTTACTTCTTGATTTTGTTATCTAAAATTCTATGACAACATATTGACATATACAATTGGCATGGAAATAATAAATTCTTACCATTAATCAAATTATATAAACCATTCCTTTGAAAATTTACTTTTTATCCTAACCAATATTTCATCAGTGATCAAAATCATATAAGCTCCTAAATTTAAGAATATACTTTTTTTACTCATCAAAATCCACTGGCATTGAAAAGAAATGATGAATTACATATTCTTATTAGAATTTCATGATTTCAAAAGTAGCAAATTAATGAGCCATGCCATGACAAAACCAACATAGTGCATTTGCGACCAGCATGGATCCAGACCAGTGACTGTGCATCCGCGCAGTCTGATCAGGATCCATGCTGTTTGCTATCAGTTTCTCTACTTGTAATAGGGTTGGTAAGCGAACAGCATGGATCCTGAACAGACTGCGCGGTTGCGCAGGCTGGTCTTGATCCATGCTGGTCGCAAACGCACTTATGATGTTGGTTTTGTCATGGCGCGGCTCCTATAATGTCTTATATGAACTGTCTAATCATATTAACAGCAACTTTTTCTGCACCTAGAAAATCAATAAAGTATACTACAAATTATCTATTTCCAGTCCCACTAATGACCCAACTGATGTTTTTCTCTCTTTTTCCCCTATATGCAAATATATTTGCAAATTCATGCTACAGTTTCCATATTAATGATACACATTGGCCATATTGTAAGCTTAACCATTTTTTTGCATGATCTGTCTCAAAACAATACACTTAATTTAGAGCAGCATTTTTTTTTTCTTTAGAAAAAGGATAGAAATATTTCTCTTTTGATCCTTAATGCAAATTTTTGCTACAGTTTTCCTTATCAATACATATTGGCCATATTATAAGAAGAATTCTAACACGACCCGCATTTTTCCCTATTGAACATAGAAGAACCGAAAGTGTGTGTTATTATGCTATAAAATCACTGTTTGACGTTCTATATTTAGACATGTGACGTAATCATTATACACGTGACGTAACCACTAAAAATGTGACGCTGACGCGTTGAAAATAAGTATGGAAACAAATCAGGCGCAATTAAGCTAATTATCAGGAACGGCAGCATTTATTTGATGATGTCGTGTTAGAATCGAAATAATAAATCCAAATAGGTGATTTTATCGCTTGATAAAATCATAGTTTGTCGTTCGGATGCGCATCATTATATCACTCGGGCTACGCCCTCGTGATATAATTCCCCGCATCCGAACTCCAAACAGTGATGTTATTGAGCAATAACATCACAGTTTGGGATATATTATTTCTTAAGTATATTTTGCATGAACTGTCCAAAATATTTTTTTCTGTGCATAAAAGATCAAAAATGTTTCTCTGCTGTTCATGCACTAATGCAAATTTATGCTACAGTTTCCTTATCACTGTCCTCAATGGTTATTATTATCAGCTAAACCATCTTTTTCTACTGGACCTTTTTTAAAATAACTTAATCAGTTTTTTGTATTGAAGACAAAATACAAGTTTATTTACGTTCTTTCTTTCTTTTTATATGACAAATTATTTCACATTCAAAGGTGCTTTCTTCATGCTAAAAGCATATCAAAATGCTTAAATTAAATCAATAATTAAAACAATATAACACACAGGTTTGCCTTTTCTCCATTAAAATTGTCTATATTTTGTTACTTTTATGACAAATATTTCACATTCAACCCTGTTAGCATATCTTACATGCTCTAAATCAATGACTTAAACAATATAAAATACGTGTTTGCCTGTTCTCTATTAGAATTGTCTACATTTTTTTTCTTTTATGACAAATTATTTCACAATCAATCCTGTTAGCATATCTAACATGCTCTAAATCAATGCCTCAAACTAATTCAATATAAAACATAGGTTTGCCTTTTCTCTTCTTTGTCCATGACAAATCATTTCACATTCAATACTGTTTTTCTCCATTAGATAAGCATCTAACATGCTTTTAACATCCATTACTTTAAATCAATTATTAAAATATTATAAAACATAGAAAGGCATATTCTCTGAAGGAAAAATCGTATTCACATTTCTGAGACCTAATGCGCTTTTAATTAAAATTTTTTAATGTCTGAATTACAGATATCTCAGCAGAAATGTTATAAAATGACATTTTCCCCCCATTAAATTTCCTTCTTGTTGGTGACACTTGTGTAAACATGAAGCTGACACTTGTGTAAACATGCTGCCAACACTTGTGTAAACATGCTGCCAACACTTGTGTAAACATGCTGCCAACACTTGTGTAAACATGCTGCCAACACTTGTGTAAACATGCTGCCAACACTTGTGTAATTATGCAGCAGACACTTGTGTAAACATACAGCAGACACATGTGCTAACATGCAGCTGACACTTGTGTATATAAGCATGAAGCCGGCAATTGTGTGAACATGCAGCCAACACTAAATGTGTTACATGCAGCTTACACAAATGCAGTCAACACTTGTGTAAACATGCCACTGACACTTGGGTTAACATGCAGCCAACACTTGTGGAAACACACAGCCAACACTTGTGTAAATATGCAGCTGACACTTGTGTAAACATACATCCTCTTCCCTGCAAGGAATTCTATCAGTTTTACTCTCCTCTTACTTTATGCAGAATTTATTTCTAAATTAATTTGATTGTGAAATAGCTATTCGCTTATTTAAACACACTGTAACACACTGAACCCATTCAAATACCTGAACCAGTTCAAAGCAATGAGTGTAATGTTTCTTTCTTCAAGAAACATAAGGGCTAAATGCCCCTAACAGCTTTTCAAAATTGCTCAAATCGGGCTAAAATAGTGCAATAATATGATTTATAATATATTCCGACTATATTTCTTCAATATCTTTTGCATATCTTTCTGTTTTAAGTGCACTAGTTGATCTATGTAGGAAATTCAAACTTTATGTTTTTAAGCTTTCAGTCGAGTTCCTTTAATGGAATGTGAAACCTTTAAATAGGAAAAGATAGTTCATGATATACCACTTTTACTCTTCATTTTTCACAGAAAATGGTCTAAAATATCATTCTATATACAGGCTATGATGATAACAACTATATTTCCTCCAAAAAATGGACAGTGTAAATAAAAACAACTTGTAACTAAATATAGAAATGAAATTCGTTTTACACAGTCACACAAAGTGTACATTTAGTCATATAAAGCTCACATTTTGAACTAAAAAGACAAATATAGGTAATCAAATGCACAAAAGACTTAAGTTTCTCATATAAAGTGAACAGTGTTAATAAAAACAACTTGTAACTAAATATAGAAATAGAAATAAATTCGTTTCACAGCATAGCCACGCAAAGTGTACATATAAAGCTAAACGGACATAGGGTAATCAAATAAATACAAGAGAAATGACAGAAAAGCCTCCAGAAATATTCCATGGTTTCAATTTACAGAACTACATTAACACTAATACCATCTTGGAAGAAAATAAACCAGTTTCTTCCTTATTTATGAGGCTTCTAATGTCTCACAAATATGTTTTTTTAAACTCTACGTTGTCAACAAATGAGCCGCGTCATGACAAAACCAACATAATGGGTTTGCAACGAGCATGCATCCAGACCAGCCTGTGCATCCGCTCAGGCATCCAGACCAGCCTGCGCATCCGCTCAGTCTGATCAGGATCCATGCTGTTCACTATCAGTTGCTCTACTTGTTATAGGGTTTGAAAGCAAACAGCATGGATCCTGATCAGATTGCGTGGATGCGCAGGCTGGTCTGGATCCATGCTGGTTGCAAACCCATTATGTTGGTTTTGTCAAGACCGGGCTCATATATTTTTTTTTAAACTCTACGTCGTCAACAAATTATTCTTTATGTATGTAAAGTAAAAAGTTTAAAACATATTATTTTTTATGTATGTAAGCTAAAAACTTGTCAGCAACCTTATTTTTTTGATAAATGAAAAATGCTGAAAAATACTTTAATTTTTTAAAGATTTTTATCTACATTCCTGGAAACAAACAAATCAAAAGCTGTCAGTAAGACAGCAAGATTGACTATTCTCAGAGCTTGACAGTAGTAAAAGATGCATAACTCTGTAAAATCAAAGTGCTGCAGCACTGAATGCGACGGACATGCAACAGGAGAGACATAATATAAGCTTTTTTTAGAAAAAAAAAAACAAAACAAAAAAAAACTACAAAAGATATAACAGAGAAAATTTGTTCCATGATATGTAAATAGAAAAAAAAACTGTCAACGAAATATTTCTACAATAAAACCATGCAAATAAACTTCAAGCATATAATACATAATACATGTAAGAATACTAATTAGAATTGCTTGGGCATATAGACAATAAAATATAGATCTAAGTCATTTGTATTTTTATTTCTCTTGGATATGTCTCATTAAAAATATTTTTGGTTAAAATCATCAGCAATTAATGGTGTATTTTTTAGACTTGTTTATTCACAATGTAAAGATGTAGAGGCCAGAGTACATCGTTTTTATTTTAATTTAAATGTCACTTAAGCACTACAGTGTTTAGTTGTCCTTTTCAATTTCACACTAAATTCCATTTTCAACTTGTTTGCTTCTTACAATTGTATAGAATTTCTTAAAGTATTGCATGTAAACAAAGTAAGTATCCGCTGGTTTATTACATGTTTAATGTGTACTCCCTAGTCGCCTGTCCGAAAGTGAGCACAGGTGATGCAGAATCTATTTTTAGAATAGCGAAGGTTAACTCATATCGTGACCTAGAAAAATATGTAAACAAAACACAAGAATCGGAAGTAGAACTGATATTATAACTTCCTTCAATAAAGATTACCATGAAAGACTACATGGTGGTAAAGTGTTGAAAAACTCTCTTGTTACATGCATTTTAAAAAATAGATATTTATGATACTAACCATTGTACTGTAGCCTTATTTATTAATTACTGCTGAATATTCAGCTAAACCCGCGGTATGATTCACGAAAATAGTTCATCTTATATTAATGCGCGAGTTATTCTAGAGTCACGAAAAACTTTTGATTTGTTAATAATAATGTTTTGTTTAATGTAGAAATATTTACTAATAATTTCTTTGAACTCAGAGCTTACACCTTAATTATAGTATAATTTGCTGTCCTACTTTTTCGACAGCGGTAAATCATTTGGGCAGTAATTTGCATATTGCGCAATAATACTACGGGACTACAACGTTTTTATCAATCATATACGTTCATATTTTAACTTGGATAACTTAATTTGAAATTGAAAAGGCTAAATATGGAAGATTTTAAGATATCCCGACAAAGTATGGGAGTTTTAGAGGATCAAAGTCATGTACTATTTCTTGGGCTGTTATTCGGTTCAGGACACTTGTGCGATTGTAGCCGACGAAATCCCATGTGTAGATGACTTAGCTCTGAATGCGCCTGAGGGCGCGTCCGTCGCAAAAAGATAACTCAGAGTTATGGGACCTGTGCCCATTTATGTTTAAGATAAGCACAGCAAACAAGTGTGTGAAATTTCAACCCATTCCCTGCTGTAGATACCAACTTGCACATAAAGATTTAATTGAATAATGAGGGTGACAAAATGTACAAATAGCTATCCATATTCTTCGAAAAGTAGGACTTTAAATACCAAAACATTTTGATTTAAGTCTAAAAGTACCCATTTTAAATATAGTCGGCAATTACTTGTATTTGTACAAATGATAGGCTGCCGAATCTTATATTCAGATAAATTCAGCTGTTCTCCCTCTCTGCAATCCCTATAGAATTAAGTGTCATTTATTTTTTAAAAGCAATCAATCTTGGCTCTTCTTTCTGTTTGTTTTTATCAGCTGATTGGACAGGGAAGATATCATCATTATATAGGACTTCAAATCAGACGCAATTGGATTTTTTTTATTACACATTTCTTCTTCTTCCTCTATTTTTTTTCTTAATCAAATGATTTATTGAACACATTAAAACGCTCAGTATTTGTATTTGGTTAATTATCTAACAGCAATTCAACAGCAATTAATGCTTTTTTTACAATTATAAACATGACTTATCTCCCCTGGTTGCTATTTTTAGGGTCATTCCCAAAAATCTCAATATATTTAAATAATTAGTTTATACAAACAATTATTTTAATTTGATTGTGTTGGAAGCTATAACGTTATTGAAACACATTTGAATCCGTTCCTGGAACCAACCAGTACTAAGGAATGAATGTAAAGTTTCTCAAGGACACAACGGCTTGCCCCTGACAGGGTTTGAACCCACGCGGTGAGCAATCCTTAATTTACTAGTCCTTCGTGTTAACCTGACTTGGCCAAACAGCCACTCTATTTAAATAACATTTCTTCGAATCTGTGCTTCTGGTACAGTAACTTGATATAATGCGGTATAAAAAAATTATCATTAAAATTTCTAAATATAGTAGTACAATTTGATATATGACATTTTAAAGTTAATCATTAAAATTTTATATAGCAAAATTATTATAAATCTGATATGTGATACAAGAGATATAGTCTCATTAAAAAAATAAAAATAAATGAGATGTGTCATGACAAAACCAACATAGTGGGTTTGCGACCAGCATTTATCCAGACCAGCCTGCGCATTCGCATTGATCAGGATCAATGCTGTTCGCTATCAATTTCTCTACTTGTAATATGGTTTGTAAGCGAACAGCATGGATCCTGATCAGACTGAGCGGATGTGCAGGCTGGTCTGGATCCATGCTGGTCGCAAACCCATTATGTTGGTTTTGTCGTGACGTGGCTCAAATTATTCTTTATGTATGTAAAGTAAAATTATTTTTGATGTATGTTCACTAAAAAACTTGTCAACAACCTTATTTTTTTTTGATAAATGAAAAATGCTGAAAAATACTTTAATTTTTTAAAGATTTTCGTCTACATTCCTGGAAAAGAAACAAATCAAAAGCTGTCTGTAAGACAGCAAATCATTGACTATTCTCAGTGCTTGACAGTAGTAAAAGATGCATAACTCTGTAAAAAGGTAACTCAGAGTTATGGGACGTGTGCCCATTATGTTTAAGGTTATCACAGCCAACAAGTGTGTGATGTTTCAACCTATTCCCTCCTGTAGTTTTAAAGATATGATTTTCCACATAAAGCTTAACCCAAGTTTGACAGTGTCGCCGATATGTCAGTACTATAGCTCTCCATATTCTTCAAAAAGTTGAGCTCATTAACAAAACATTTTGCTTTAAGTCTAAACGTACGGCTTTTAAATATAGTCGGCAATTAATTGTATTTGTACAAATGATAGGCTGCCTTCTTATATTCAGATAAATTCAGCTGTTTCTCCCTCTCCGTTAAGTCCCTATAGAATTAAGTGTCATTTATTTTTTAAAACCAATCAATCTTGGCTCTTCTTTCTGTTTGTTTTTATCAGCTGATTTGACAGGGAAGATATTATCATTATATAGGACTTCAAATCAGATTTTTTTTTATTACACATTTCTTCTTCTTCCTCTATTTTTTTCTTAATCAAATGATTTATTGAACACATTAAAACGCTCAGTATTTTGTATTTGATTAATTATCTAACAGCAATTCAACAGCACTCAATGATTTTGAACAATAACATGACTTATCTCCCCTGGTTGCTATTTTTAGGGTCATTCCCAAAAATATATTTAAATAATTACTAGCGCCTGACAGGGTTTGAACCCACGCAGTCAGCAATCCTTAGATTACTAGTCTGACGAACGAACCACTCGGCTAAACCGCCACTTTATTTAAATAATTATATTACAACAAGGTAATTTCACATAAAAAACGTCCTACAAGCTTATCATTGGGCTTAAATTGTAGTGTGTTTTGAGAAATATCATTTTGTAAAATCCACAAGTACATGCATGGCTGTTTGTTTCCGCTGCAAAAAAAACTTGAATGTTAATAATTGTGTTTTCATGCCGTGATGACGGCCAAGTTATTTGTATAGGTGATGATAAAAAATATTGGTTCCTAAAATTACTAAAACGTCATAATACTTAGTGAGATCAATAAAAACAAACACTTTTCTTTAAGCTTTCGACATTTAGTCTTCTACCGTTTATAAAATAACAAATGACACAACAACCATTCAATATCTTAACCGACTCTGGCAATTTAGACCAGACATTTCACCATTTTCAGGTAAAATTTCTAAATATGTACAGATAGAATAGCAAACAGTACAGACCATGATCAGATGGCATTGATTGCTGGGGTAGACGCTGTTGCCACAAGTGGGCCGAGTGTTAAAAAGACTTACTTTATTTTTTTTTTTTTTTCTTGAGGGGTTTCAGGGTACTGTCTTTTATCAAATTTGAGGATATCACGATTGGTCAGCTGACACTAAAAATCTAAAAATAGCACCTGGTCAGACTACAAAAACGTAAAAGACAAATCAATTTTTTGTTCCAGCAGATTCAAGGTTAACATAATTATGGCTATTTTATGTCATCAGGTGAGCTTAATTTGCTTACTTTAATCAATTTTAGGATCAGGTGAGCTAAGACTGCTTACTTTAATCAATACAGAAATTCTTCCGTCCATAATACCCAATATCTGTTTTCCTTTGTACACCTACTGTAGGCTTGTGAAACATTTGAATACATAAATAATGGAGTTAATTAAAGTCACAGATGCAGAAACGAAGCTAGTAAATAAGATCTTCTGGGACATAACAAAACTGCACTGTTCCTCGATAAAACATATCCATTTTAAAATTTCTCGTGTAAAAAGCCTTTAAAAAATTGCTAAGCACCAATTTTTAAAACAAAACCAGACTTGTGGTGCCATGCAAAAATGCAAGAAAATAGATTTGTGCAATTTGAGTCCTAAGAATTTCTGGGACAGCCTTTGTAACAAGTAATATACACGTAGAGACATGGAATTTTTGCTTGTTGAAGTGCAGTTAATTGCGACGCTCTATACGATTGGCTGCCATAACTTACAAACTTTTCATCTTGATGCCCCTATACTTTAAAATGGACTGTTCCAAGTGGAAGTTAGACATGTCCATCCAACAAACTGAGTAGAACCACCGAGGATCCTTACGCTAGCTGGATAGCTTCCTCACATGAAAGAATCCAAAGTCCCTGTTGGGATTTGAACCTACAGCGGTCAGGGAAAGTGGTTTAAAGTAAACAAGCAAATTCGTTGAATTTATATCCCCCGCCGAGTACTGGTTATTACTAACACAACAACTGAAGACATAAGGCTTTATTTATATATTTATCATGGCATAAACAGTAATATTCTTTGAACTTTATAAATATTCAGGGCAATAACAGAGCCATAACTCTGTGTTAAATAGTAATATCTGGAAATGCCAATGAGATGTATGCATACTGCATAACTAATCAAGGGCCATAAATCTGAGTTATAGTGTCTGACCGGAACAAGGCAACTATATGCACATCTCCTCTTCGTATCCCATAAAGTTTCTTTGAATTCCAGCCAGTAGTTACAGAGAAGTAGCACGGAAACAATTATTGCTCTGGTTGTATACTGCATAACTTATCAAGGGCCATAACTCTGAGTTAAAATGTCTGACCCAAACAAGGCAATGATATGCACATCTTCTCTTGGTATTGAAGGTTTCCATAAAGTTTTTGTTGAATTCCAGCCAGTAGTTGCAGAGAAGAAGCGCGGAAACGATTATTGTTCTATATGCATACTGTAATACTGTATAACTTATCAAGGGCCATAACTCTGAGTTAAAGTGTCTGACCAGAACAAGGCGACAATATGCGCATCTCCTCATAGTATTGAAGGTTCCCATAAAGTTTCGTTGAATTCCAGCCAGTAGTTGCAGAGAAGTAGCGTGGAAACGATTTTTACTCTATATGCATACTGCATAACTCATCAAGGGCCATAACTCTGAGTTAAGGTGTCTGACCAGAACAAGGCGACAATATGCGCATCTCCTCTTGGTATTGAAGGTTCCCATAAAGTTTTGTTGAATTCCAACCAGTAGTTGCAGAGAACTAGTCAGGAAACGAAATTCGGACGGACAGACGGATGGATGGAAAGACAGACGGACAACGCCAAAACAATATCCCCAGATCTATCGGCGGGGGATAACAACCTTAACCACTCAGCCATGGACACCCCTTTTGAATTCAGCATCAAAATTCCAAAATTTTTGGCAAGTCCTGCAGGTCAAAGGTTTTGAGAAGCTACACTGTAATGGATTTGCTCAGTTTTCACTAATGTTCTCAAACAGAGACAAATCTCAATCTCAGTTTCTCACCTTAGAAAAATCTCAGACTTGAGCTGAGATTTAGACTTTAAGAATGTTAGGGCAAGCCGGGCCTGATGTTTCCTTGAGCAAAACTTTACACTTAATGCTTTAATGTACTGGTTGGTTTCAGATTTACAGCTATAAGCTATTTATAGTTTCCACGACAATCAAACTAAAACAAATTCTAAGTAAACAAGAGAAGGATGTGTTGAACAGCACGTAAAATAAATTCTGTATAAAGCCGTATTTCTTCTAACAGCACAGCTATTATTTATATACAAATGTCTTTCTTTAAGAAGCATCTTTCAGTATAAGTTATGAAGTAGAAATTTGATCAATTTAAATGTTCTCCGGAAATTGGATTACTTATTTAAGAGCAATCTCCAGACTTTTATTAGACAGTTTAAATGACCTAGAAGGCTTGTTTAAGACATTTTTACAAGAAATAAGAACATGTTTTACACAAGAAATAACAAACTATAACCTGACAGATTTCTAATATTGACTTCAATTTTCAGAACTGTCCTTTATTAATTTTTCGGATATCAAAATGAAATTTTAACGATTTGAAGTTGGGCAAAAAAGAACAGGCCAGGTCAGACTTTACGGATGTGCAAGCTGGCCTCCCTTAGGTGACAAAAAGCTCACCGATTTTGGTTCCAGCAGCGTAAGTGTAAAACCTAAGCGTTTCAATTGAGAAAAGTTACAGCACTAGTGACCTTGACCCATTTATACATGAACATCTACCAAGTGGTATATAGGCCATTGGACATGACATGGGAAACAATTAAAGTACCGATTCTTTTATTTTCTTTTTGTTGTTCAAAGGGTCAAGTCTCCTTATTTTTTGATTAGATTGAATCTCATCTGAAATTGCACTTACAACTGATGTAAATTACCAAAATAGGTTAATTTATGCAAAAATAACCCTCACTGTGTTAGTCATGCAGTAGAAATACAGTGATAAATACTATACAAGAAACATGGCAATGCCATGAAACCAGGTTTTCAGTTATCACCATTGTAGATAAATATGTTGTAGTTGAAATATAAATACAAGCAACAAACAATGTAACTATGTGCAATGTTAATCATGATTAATGAATTTTCTATTTTTAGTAACTGTAACCTTGACCCTAGGAGGCCAAAAAGCCATCCCAAGTGAGGTCTTCATAAAAACTTGCTTTACCACAAAGGTAAAAAATTATCCAATCATAAAACCCTGACAATACACATCAGGGCACTTTAAGATAAAGCTAATCTGTGAAAATTTGAACAAAATCCTTTGAGAAATGTAGAAGCAGTTGGGCAACAGAAGAAATTGTTCACTATATACTCTATATAAGGGGAAAAAAAACAAAGGGCCATAACTAGGTTCAAAATTATCCAATCACAAAAGACCAACAATATGCATCAGGGCACTAGATGACAAAGCTTCTGTGAAAGTTTGAACAAAATCCCTTGAGAAATGTAGGAGGAGTTGCGCACAGAAGAAATTGTTCACTATATATTCTGTATAAGGAAAAAAAACAAAGGGCCATAATTAGTTCAAAAATTATCCAATCACAAAACCCTAACAGTATGCATCAGGACACTTGATGACAAAGCTTCTAGGAAAGTTTGAACAAAATCCTTTGAGAAATGTAGGAGGAGTTGTGCACAGAAGAAATTGTTCACTATATATTCTGTATAAGGAAAAAAAAACAAAGGGCCATAATTAGGTAAAAAAATTATCCAATCACAAAACCCCAACAGTATGCATCAGGACACTTGATTACAAAGCTTCTGTGATAGTTTGACCAAAATCCTTTGAGAAATTTAGGAGAAGTTGCGCACAGAAGAAAATTGTTCACTATATATTCTATATAAGGGAAAAAACAAAGGGCCATAATTAGGTCAAATATTATTCAATCACAAAACCCTGACAATATGCACCAGGGCACTTGATGACAAAGCTTCTGTGAAAGTTTGGTCAAAATCCGTTGAGAAATGTAGGAGGAGTTGCGCACAGAAGAAATTGTTTACGCCCGCCCATCCGCCCGCCCCCCCCGCCGACATACCTCAATCTAATAACCAGATTTTTCCTTCGGAAAACCTGGTTAAAAATCAGTCATAAATCGCACATAATATGTTAATTATTAATACTTGAATCTTGAATATTTTTACTTTTCTTAAAATCTTAGTATATTTTTCTCAACTTTGATTTTCTTGAAATATTTTGGCTCATGTAATGCAGGCATCTGTCAGAAGCTTTTAAAACATGAAATCTAACTTAACACAAATGGGCAAAAAGTATCAAAGCAACAAATCTGTGACAATAATTTTTTCTAGTAACTGTTTTAATAATTCATAGAACATTTTGCAGAAGGACTTCAAAGATCAATACTAACTAAATATCTATGCTTTTATGTTGAGAAATTAGAAAGTTAGGATTAAAATCACAACTTTAAAGCAGCATGCCTACAGATTCATGCTAATTTTCATGAAAATTTTGAAAATGTATTTAATAGTAAAACATTGTATAGAGTGAACAAAAAATTTGGCTCACTCTGATTTTCCTGAACAATAATTTTGATGGATCAAAACTTAAATCGTCAAATATAATTTTATGTAACTCAAGTGAATAAATTCAATATCCTCTTTATATTACACATGTAATTTAACACCATCTTCACGTCATTTTCACCTATATATTTCATAAGAATTAAACATGCATACAAAAGTGCATGTAAAAAGTCAAAAGTTTATTTTCGTTAATCAGAATCTTACACTAGTTGTCATATAATACAAAAAAAAATGATAATTATAAAGTTTGCTAAAGGCATAAATAACAATATCTTGAACTTGTTATATAAACAAGAGCTGTCAGTAGGTAAGCATGCTCAACTATTCTCAGTGCTTGATAGTAAACTAAGAGCTGGATAATGTAGAATTTTATAAGTTAAAAAAGAGCCATGATTCTGTCAAAATCCATGTAAGAATTATGGGCATTGGGCTATGACCTATTATGCTCTCAAAATAAGTGCGGAAAGTTTCAACTCATCTTTTATGGCAACATAAAGGAATAGTCAGCTCAAAAATTATCTTTTATGGCAACATTATAAAGGAACACTTAATTTTTTAAAACATTATCTTTTATGACAACATGGTTTGTTTTCATATTTATCTTGATGAAAGCGTAAGGTTGATAAATAACAATAAAAATTCATGTGCCTTTTAGTTGATTTTTCTATTCTATTATGGCATCATAAAGAAAAAGTTAAGCTAAAAATAATCTTTTTATGGTGTTACATAAAAAGGAGAAACGTGATATGTCACGATTTAACCCAATCATTGCACTTATTGTCAGGCTGTTTACTCTCTGTAAGTTGTTGACATTTCTAGGAATCTGTGCTTCTGGTACAGATTCAAATATTTAAATTTTTATAGACTTGTATTGTATGATACAATTGTATAGTAGGAAATTTGAAAATTATGTTCTTTTCCTTTTGTATATTTATATCTAAATGCATTCCATATAAAAAAGAACATATGACTGACTTAACATTTTAATAAGATTACCTTTATACATGTATATTGTATTATAATAATTATATAAATGTGTATATCTATTTTCTAGACCAAATTCTCCAAAAGTGTCAGTGAGAAGTTTGAAAATGAAAGAAGAAAAGGATACAAAAGAATACAGAACTTACTTGGTAATTAGTTTGCTTTATACAAATAGGCTTACTATTATGACTAGAATAAATTAAGATTTACTCACAAATATAAGATACCTAGTTGATTTTATCATGTTTAATGTCTATTGCTTTATGCACCTAAAGCTTTCACTGGTGAGAATTGTGATACAAAATTTGAAACTGGCATTTGAAGAATTTGATGTAGGTATATCAAAGAATGAATATTTAATCAATTAAGTAAGTGAATAATTAAGCATTGCCACTCATTACAAATACGCTGTGAGTTGTTTTCCTGTCAGTTTTTGTGCTTGCTTAAGTTGAAAAATTTAATTTTAATACATTAATTTTGCAAACTTTTTTTCCAGATATTTTGTGTTAGTGTTAATTGGGTTTTTTTAAAGCTGCATGATTACCAATCTAGAACATATGTGCATTTATAAATGATAAAAAATCATTTTAAAATTATTTTTTTTCAGGATGCAGGAGAGATCTGTATTCCCATCATATAAAATCAAACCAGCATTGTGCCAGTGAATCTGTTTGGAAAAGACTGAAAGTGAAGGACATGTATAAATTGAAATTTAATAGATGTTACGCTCATAAGATGTTTCATAGTGTCATATACCTTTATGCATGGCACCGTGTTTGTTAATGTGGGTGAAATGACTGAATAAATTTCTTTGATGTAACATTTAATGAATTATTATTGTTTATCAGTTGAAAGTTGATACTGTAATGCTCATCTGAACAAGAAGTGCTCAGAGGTGAGATTTTCTGATCTCCTGATGTCTGTAAAACCTTAATTGTAATCAATTAATTAAGTTTAAAGCTTCAAGAGAAATCTAAAAATGTTAACTGATTTTGGAGCTTTTAAGTTTTGTAGTTGGGGCTTCAATAGTACTTTTTTTCACTGGGACTTAATTTGTACTTCATCAATATGCTTCATGTGTGCTTCAAAGAGAAGCTTCAGGTATGCTTCTTAACTGAGACTTCATCTGTACTTCTTTATGGGCTTCAAGTGTGCTGCATAATTACACTGAATGCCCTTAATATGTAAGCTTCAAATGTACTTCTCAAGGGGTACTCCAAAGATACTTTAAAGAAGTACGGTTGAAGCCTAATTAGCATAATTCGAACGCGCTTCAAAGGAGCTTCACCTATGTGTTGGCCATTAGCATTTCCATCGAATAGATGAAAGCACATATGAAGCAGGGACTGCAACCAAGCTTCTTATATACTTTACCAGAGAGCTTCAAATATACTTATAATATACTTAAAGTGTGCTCTATTTGTGGCTGGGTATATAGGTAATCAAATAAACATAAAAGACTTAAGTTTCTCATATAAAGTGAACAGTGTTAATAAAAACAACTTGTAACTTAAAATATAGAAATGAAATTCGTTTCACAGCACAGCCGCGCAAAGTGTACATATAAAGCTAAAAGGACATAGGTTTATCAAATAAATACAAGAGAAATGACAGAAAAGCCTCCAGAAATATTCTGTGGTTTCAATTTACAGAACTACATTAACACTAATACTACATTAGAAGAAAATAAACCAGTTTTTGCCTTATTTATGTGGCTTCTAATGTCTCACAAATATGTTTTTTTAAACTATGTCATCAACAAATGAGCCGCGTCATGACAAAACCAACATTATGGGTTCGCGACCAGCATGCATCCAGACCAGCCTACGCATCCGCTCAGTCTGATCAGGATCCATGCTGTTCACTATCAGTTGCTCTACTTGTTATAGGGTTTGAAAGCGAACAGCATGGATCCTGATCAGACTGCGCGGAAGCGCAGGCTGGTCTGGATCCATGCTGGTCGCAAACCCATTATGTTGGTTTTTTCATGACGCAGCTCAAATTATTCTTTATGTATGTAAAGTAAAAAGTTTAAAACATATTATTTTTGATGTATGCCAGCTAAAAACTTGTCAGCAACTTACTTTGTGATAAATGAAAAATGATGAAAAATGCTTTAATATTTTTAAGACTTTTGTCTACATTTCTGGAAAACAAACCCTAAAAGACAGCGTGATTGACTATTCTCAGTGCTCGACAGTAGTCAAAGATGCAAAACTCTGTAAAAAGGCAACTCAGAGTTATGGGACCTGTGCCCATTATGCTAAAGATAATCAGAGCAAACAAGTGTGTGAAGTTTCAACCCATTCCCTTCTGAACATAAAGATTTAACCATAGAATGAAGGTGACAACAACTTCAGTACAAATAGCTCTCCCTATTCTTCGAAAAGTCGGGCTAACTAACAAAAAATTTCGCTTTAAGTCTAAAAGTACGGCTTTTAAATATAGTCGGCAATTACTTTTATTTGTACAAATGATAGGCTGCCATCTTATATTCAGATAAATTCAGCTGTTCTCCCTCTCCGTAATCCCTATAAAATTAAGTGTCATTTATTTTTTAAAACCAATCAATCTTGGCTCTTCTTTCTGTTTGTTTTTATCAGCTGATTTGACAGGGAAGATATTATCATTATATAGGACTTCAAATCAGACGCAATTGGATTTTTTTCATTACATATTTCCTCTTCTTCTTCACTTTTTTTCTTAATCAAATGATTTATTGAACACATTAAAAAACTCAGTATTTGCATTTGATTAATTATCTTACAGCAATTCAACAGGAATTAATTATTTTCTACAATAACATGACTTATCTCCCCTGGTTGCTATTTTTAGGGTCATTCCCAAAAAAATCTCAATATATTTGAAAAAATTAGTTTATACAAATTATTTTAGTTCGATTGTGTTATAAGCTTATTGAAACACTCTCGAATCTGTTCCTGGAACCAACCAGTACTAAGCAATGAATGTAAAGTTTTTCAAGGAAACAACAGCTAGCGCCTGACAGGGTTTGAACCCACGCAGTCAGCAATCCTTAGATTACTAGTCTGACGTGTTAAACACTCGGCCAAACCGCCCCTTTATTTAAATAATTATATTAAGTCAAGGTTATTTCACATAAAAAACATCCTTTGGCATAAATAATGTATTGTGTTTTGAGAAATATCATTTTGTAAAATCCACAAGTAAATTTATGGCTCTTTGTTTCCGCTGAAAAAAAACTTGAATGTTAATAATTGTGTTTTCATGCCGTGATGACGGCCAAGTTATTTGTATAGGTGATGATAAAAAATATTGGTTCCTAAAATTACTGAAACGTGAGATCAATAAAAACAAACACTTTTCTTTAAGCTTTCGACATTTAGTCTTCTACCGTTTATAAAATAACAAATGACACAACAACCATTCAATATCTTAACCGACTCTGGCAATTTAGACCAGACATTTCACCATTTTCAGGTAAAATTTCTAAATATGTACAGATAGAATAGCAAACAGTACAGACCATGATCAGACAGCATTGATCGCTGGGTTAGACGCTGTTGCCACAAGTGGGCCGAGTGTTAAAAAGACTTACTTTATTTATTTTTTTTTTTTTCTTGAGGGGCTTCAGGGTACTGTCTTTTATCAAATTTGAGGATATCACGATTGGTCAGCTGACACTAAAAATCTAAAAATAGCACCTGGTCAGACTACAAAAACGTAAAAGACAAATCAATTTTTTGTTCCAGCAGATTGATCTCAAGGTTAACATAATTATGGCTATTTTATGTCATCAGGTGAGCTTAATTTGCTTACTTTAATCAATTTTAGGATCAGGTGAGCTAAAATTGCTTACTTTTATCAATATTAGGATCAGGTGAGCTAAGACTGCTTACTTTAATCAATACAGAAATTCTTCCGTCCATAATACCCAATATCTGTTTTCCATTGTACACCTACTGTAGGCTTGTGAAACATTTGAATACATAAATAATAGAGTTAATTAAAGTTACAGATGCAGAAATGAAGCTAGTAAATAAGATCTTCTGGGACATAACAAAACTGCACTGTTCCACAATGAAACATAACCATTTTAAATTTCTCATGTAAAACGCCATTAAAAATTGCTAAGCACCAATTTTAAAAACAAAACCAGACTTGTGGTGCCATGCAAAAAAGGCAAGAAAATAGATTTGTGCAATTGGAGTCCTAAGAATTTCTGGGACAGCCTTTGTAACAAGTAATATACATGTAGATACAGGGAAATTTTGCGTCTGTTGCGAAGTTAATTGTGAGGCTTTAATTAATTGGCTGATATATCTAGCAAACTTTTCATCCTGACGTCCCTAAACTTTAAAATGGACTGTTCCAAATGGAAGTTTGACATGTCCATCCAACAAACTGCGTAGAACCACCGAGGATCCTAACGCTAGCTGGATAGCTTCCTCGCTTGAATGAATCCAAAGTCCCTGATACGATTTGAACCCATAGTGGTGAGGGCAAGTGGTTTAAAGTTAACAACCTTAACCACTCAGCCATGGACACCCATTCTGAATTCTGAAGTCCCACAGGTCAAAGGTTTTGAGAAGTTACACTGTAATGGATTTGCTCGGCTTTCACTAATGTTCTCTGAAACTGAGACAAATCTCAATCTCAGTTTCTCTGCATCTTAGAAAAATCTCAGACTTGAGCTTTAAGAATGTTAGGGAAAGCCTGGCCTGATGTTTCCTTGAGGCATTCTTCAGTATAAAATTATAAAGTAGAAATTTGATCAATACCTTTTAAATGTTCTCAGGAAATTGGATTACTTATTTAAGAGCAATTTCCAGACTTTTATTAGACAGTTTAAATGACCTAGAAGGCTTGTTTAAGACATTTTTACACAAGAAATAAGAACATGTTTTACATAAGAAAAAACAAACTACAACCCGACAGATTTCTAAGACATTGACTTCCATTTTCAGAACTGTCCTTTTTTTATTTTAGGATATCAATATGAAATTGTAATGATTTGAAGCCGGCCAAAAAGAACAGTGCCAGGTCAGACTTCATGGATGTGCAGGCTGGCCTCCCTTAGGTGACAAAAACTCACCACTTTTGGTTCTAGCAGCGTAAGGGTTAAAACCTAAGCCTTTCAATTAAGAAAAAGAGAACAATTCTTTTTACAGCACCAGTAACCTTGACCCATTTATTAAAAATGAAATTTTACCCAGTGGAATAGGTCAATGGACAATTGTAAGATATTAGTCAATGTCAATAAACAAGGCAGTCCAACGGACATAATGTGTCATGTTGAAGATAACTGAAATGTGAACTTCCAACATTTTGATGGGCTTGTGTGTCCTTGACCTTGGAGGAAGCAACATGGTTTATTGCGCTCTGCATATCATAATAACTTATATTGATTATCATCTGTGTGAAGTTATTTCAAAATCTTTTCAAGCAGTTTGAAAGATATTGAGAAGACAAAAAATTAATGATCATTAAGTGTGACCTTGACCTTTGGGTAAGTGACCTGGTTGTTGCCCTGTTCAGATATCATCTCAAAATATGGTGATAATTTGTTACAGCAGTTATGAAGTGAACACTTATGTGTACAGACAGACAGGCAGACAGACATGACAAGGGAAACAAAAGGCCAATTCTTTTATTTTCTTTTTGTTGTAGAAAGGGCCAAGTTCCCGTATTCTTTTGTTACCAAATGAATCGCTTTGTGCTCTTTTGTTTTGTTTACACTTTTACTTTTTCGACACTAAAACAGACAGATAGATGAAGGCAATTCCATTAATCCCTTTCCTGCCATGTATCTTACCAAAAAAAGGTAAATTTTTGCAAAAATAGCCCTTACTGCATAAGTCACGCAGTAGAAATATGGTAATAATAAAATTATATACTATAAAATCAGTCATTAATTGCACATTACATGAAAAATCTTGAATCTTTTTAGTTTTCTTAAAATCTTAAAGTACGTTTTCCTCAAGTTTTATTTTCTTGAAATATTTTGGCATCATTTGGAGGCATGAAGCTTTAAAAACATGAAATTAAAATCTAACTTAACACGAATTGGCAAAAAGTATCAAAGCAACAAATCTGTGACAATAATTTTTTCTAGTAACTGTTTTAATAATTCATAGAACATTTTGCAGAAGGTCTTCAAAAATCAATACCAACCAAATATCTATGCTTTTATGTTGAGAAATTAGAAAGTTAAGATTAAAATCACAACTTTAAAGCAGCATGCCTAAAGGTTCATGCTAATTTTTATGAAAATTTTTGAACATGTATTTAAAAGTAAATTATTGTGAAGTGAACAAAAAATGATTTTAAGCATTGCAAATGGCGCTTCTATGTTGAGAAATAAGAAAGTGTACATTTTAAGACATGGGTTTCATATCATATCTTTAAAGCTACCAAAAATTGCTATTTAAGTAGTATGCTATTTTTTATGAAAATTTTGAAAATGTATTTAAAAGTAAAATATTGTGAAGTGAACAAAAAAAGCAATTTACACATTGCATAATTATGGCATTAAAAAAAATGAAAATTATCAAAAATAGGTCAGAACGTCCAAAACAAAGCCCTAACTGTGTTAGTCACGCAGTAGAAATATGGTGATAAATATTGCAAATTTAGTTATTAATTGCATATAATGTGTAAATTATTTTTTGAATTGTCAATAATTAAAAGGTTTTTACTTTCTGTCAATCTTTGTACACTTTTCTCAAGGTTGATTTTCTTGAAATATTTTTTGCTCATCTGGAGGCATGCAGCTTTAAAGATTAGGGAATGGAATTTTTATAACTTTCTTTGTTTTGATTTTGTACCATTTGATGACTAGGTTGTGGGCAAAATTTTAAAGCCATTAAAATTTGCTCATTCAGATTTTCCAGAACAATAATTTTGATGGACCAAAAATTGAAAAGTTTTGAAATGCTTTTAAAATTGCCAGAGGCTAGCAAACTTATAATCTTATTCAACGCAAGTGAATAACTAAAGACTAAACCAAAGTATGATGGCAACACTGACACAGGGATGAGTGCAATAGCTCTCCTTAGTCTTGGAATGGTCAAGCTAAAAATTATCTTTTATGAATAGTCAAGCTTAAAAATTATCTTTTATGGGAACAAAAGGAACACTCACAGTCAATCTCAAAAATCATATTCTTATGGCATCAAGGAATAGTCAAGATTCAAAATTATCTTTTATGGCAACATAAAGGAACAGTCAAGCTCAAAAAGTATCTTCTACGCTCAAAAAGTATCTTCTATATAAAGGAATATAAGTCAAGCTCAAAAATTATATTTTATGGCAAATGGTTTGTTTTGATATTTATCCTCATGAAAGCTTAAGTCGAAACATTGATAAATAACAACTAATAAAAAATTGTTGTATTTTATTTTTCTATCCTCAATGTTATCATAAAGAAAAAGTTAAGCTAAAAATAATCTTTTTATGGTGTTACATAAAAAGGAGAATCGTAATATATCACAAATTAACCCAATCATTGCACTTATTGTCAGGCTGTTTACTCTCTGTAAGTTGTTGACATTTCTTGTAATCTGTGCTTCTGGTACAGTAACTTGATATAATGCGGTATGAAAAATTTTATCATTAAAACTTCTAAATGTAGTAGTACAATTTGATATATGACATTATAAAGTTAATCATTAAAATTTTATATAGCAAAATTTATTACAAATCTGATATGTGATACAAGAGATATAGTCTCATTAAAAAAAGAAAAAAACATCTAATGCCAAAGACCTTGGGTATGTATTTTTGTAATTTCGAATCTCAAGATTTCAAGTTATAATTGTTCACAGTTCAGAAGACCTTTCATTTATATAATCCAGTGGTTCCAAACCTACATATATTCTATTTAAGGCTTATTATGCCTCAGAAAAACGGTAAGTTAAAGCTCAATAGGTAGGGCTTTAGGTCTGTGAATCAAGTGGCACGGATTCGATTCCTGGACGGTTCACTTGGTCACTTTCGTTGTGATAATCAAACTTTTCTATGGTCATTCAAACTGTATCCCTGCTCTGGCATGTACAGAAGTTTCAGTTCCTTATGAAAGTAAAGGCAACAACAACTGGTAAACTGCCTGACAGCCTGCCCAGCAATCATGCAGAGGCTGATCTGTGCTCTAGTAAATTCACTGTTATGTGACTTACTGCCGTGATCTGGAGAAAAAACTACCAACACCACCACAAAATTATGCCTCAGAAACAAAGATTTTTTTACTTTTTTTTCAAGAAAGGACAAATTTGAGTTTTATACTGTTTAAAATTTAAGAATGGTTTTAGTTAATGTTAAATATTTGTTACCTGAAGAAAGTAGTGATAAAATTTGAAATAATTTGTCATAAAAGTAGCAAAATGCTAACAAAGAAGTACATGTATTTTGACTACAAAATTCACTGAAAGTGTACTTATTGCCATAAAGCAACAAATAAAAACAATAGTTCAGGTCAATGGCCAGTAAGTAACTTTTTAGATACTATAAAAGTATACCAAAATAAAAAAAGGTTTTGAGAAATGAAAACAAAAGCATTTCTGAGTCATTATTATAAATGGGCCTTTAAAAGAGACATTTTTCTTACACTACCATTTCTCTAAAACTTCATGAATTGATCCCACTTTACTTGACACTACCATATTTTCTCTTATTAATGACTCAACTTCTTTTGACACTTTCAAAACTTGTCCTGTAACTGGACCAATTCTGTTCTTGTAAAAATATTATAAGAGCACTGCATGCAGCGTTTAAGCTTGTCTGTTATAAATTCTTAAGTTAAACAGGGGGCATAACTCCAGAAATATTGCTTTCAAAACTATGCCTTTTGTTTTACAACTGCACCTTGTCATGATATGAAATTATTCCCAGTTTCACGTTGATAACTTTCAAAATGTTCGAATAATGTTTAAGTTGTTGATATATTTTTTTGGTCCTTCAGGATCATTGATTACAACACTTTTAAGTGCTAAAAATTGAGTACCACTCAAGCTGGTGCTAGGGGGCGGGAGGGATGTTGCACTTATTCATTATTCCTCATGTACACACTCAATCAAATGTAGTCTGCAATTTTCAAGTAATTTTGTTATGATTAATTTTCCGGAGGGATCACACTTTATCCAGATTTTTTTGCATGACAACAACAACAATGATGCCACAGTGATAATAATTCCGCAATTCTTTCCTTGAAACAGACATGCTATAAAAACTAACCTGATATATCAAACTTTGCAGTCTGGATATCTTCAAACAAATTATCTCCCTTTACATTAGGTATAATACACTCAAGCTGACTGAGAACAGCTTCATCTCTTGGAGTTATCTTTCCTGCTTCTGGTGATCTATTTATAGTATCAACCAATATTGTACCTGTAAAAAGATAAGAGGTTCATTAAAATCATGCCAATTAAGCAAAAAGATAACATTTGACAGTCATATTTCCATATCATGTATCATTTATATTATTGAAGAGATGCCATTTTGTCATTAAATATATTATCAATTACAATTGAATATATATTATTAGTTATTGAATAGATATATTTTGTTATTTAATAATTTCTTATTGAATATAATTATATCATTTGTAATTGAATATATATCAATTGAAATTGAATATATATTATATATGTTTTGTTATTGAATAGATATATTTTATTTTTGAATAAATATCTTTTGATATTGAATAGACATCATTTGTTATTGAATAGATATCATTTATTATTGAAGAGGCATCATTTGTTATTGAATAGACATCATTTGGTATTGAATAGATATTATTTGTTATTGAATAGATATTGTGTTATCACATACATGTCTATATCATCTATATATCATCTGTAACTGAATAGATGCCATGGTGTTCTTGAATTTTGTAATTTTGTAACTTAATAGATATCATTTGTTATTGAAAATATATCTTTTGTTATTGAATAGATATCATTTGTTATTGAATAATCATTTATTATTTTGTTCTGAAGAGATACCATTTTGAATCCATAATTCCTTTTGTTTCCACAAAGAATATTATGCGTTATTGAATAAGACATTATTTGCATTCGAATAATTTTTCTTCTTCCCTTTTACAGACAATCAACAGAAACAGAGAGAGTCTGACATTTTCCCAACACTCCATCACTGGCATGCGTAATAAATCAGATTATCTCAAATCTACATGCAAAACAACAATTTGTTTCCAAGCGCTTGGTAAATCACTTTTAAATGACAAACAAATGTAGCTAATTAATGGATCTGCAGAAAACGAGTGAAATTAAAATCAGATTTTATTCTTCTGACAATTTCAGAGATGCTTTGTCATTTGAGATTTAAATCTCTTAATGAGGGCTAACAATAAATTTTAAATTAAATTGATTAGGTCTTAGGAATTTATGCCGGTTTTAGACTCTCAATTCAAAATGTTTTACAATGGATGAATTAAAGTATTTATAAATAGGTTAATTATTTTATATACCAATTTTTTTTTGGTTGGGATTTAAATTGCAAGGAGACTTATAATAATAATCTTTAAAGGTGACTTCTCAGCATTACTTGTGGATCTGGTGCCCTCCTTGCATTATTTCAGGCACAAACGGGCACCCGAGGCATTCAAATTCACATCTTATACTTCCATGTAATTTATTATTACTAATCTATAAATAGTTGCTTTGAAATGACTTTCTCTGATTGGTTTAATTGCACAGGAGTGTAATAAAGCCATTTAATAAAAGCAATTGTGTGATTCTTAGCCCATTTGGAAAGAAATTAGTGTTGCAACACTTTTCATTTTTTTTGATATTTTGCACAATAACAAGAGCTGTCTCTAGGACAGCATGCTCGACTATTCTTAGTGCTTGATAGTAACCTTGATAATGTAAAAGTTAACAAAAGAGGTAATTTTTTCTTTAAATCCATGTTACAGTTAGAGACCTCGGAGTTAGTCCTATTATGCTCCCAAGGATCTCAAGGAAGTGTATGAAATTTCAACTTATTTCAAAGCCAGATGTCAATGGAATATGAAATGGAATATGAAAATATCTGAGATGGTTTGCAAATGTTGTGTACACCTTTGGGGCATGATGGTGAACAAATATGCAAAGTTTCAAAGCCCGATGTCAATATTTGAAGTGTTACAAAAACTTTAACGTAAATTTTAAGTCGAAAAAGGACATAATTCTCTCAAAATGCTTGATAGATTTACCTCCTCCTGACAACAGGTTGGGGTCATGATGGTGAACAAGTGTGCAAAGTTTCATAGCCATATGTCAATGAACTTTGAAAATATTTGAGGTGTAACAAAAAAAATTAACGTATTAAGTGGTTACACAGACACCAACACAGATGCTCAAGTGACTAGGATCGCTCTTCTTATTCTTATCAAATAGTCGAGCTAAAAATGATGATTCTGAAAAAAAATACTTCCAGCAGTCATGTCAAAAAAACCTTGGTTGAGTCCCTTTAACAGACAAAATATTATGTAAGCCATTTTAAACAACATGAAATTTTAATATATTCAAGTAAGTCGATACATTTACTTGCACTTAACAGGTTTTTTATTACCATAAAACTCCAGTGCAATTGGGTCTTTCTTTTACAGAGTCAAAGAATTGATTATATCACCTTACATAACCATTTCCAGCAACAAAATGCATCATCAGCATTTTTCAATGCTTAAAGGAACTCCACTGAGGTCCAAAAATCTAAAAACATAAAAATTGGAAGTTTAATTTACATAGATCATTCTTTAAGACTATGTGGCTCTTAAAATGGAAAGATCCATGTAAATTCATGTTAGAGTTATGGGCCATGGGCAGTGACCCAAATATTTAACCAAAAGTGTGACGTCACTGATGCTAACATGGAAGCTGGGAATGAAAACACTACTCTCTTCGAAAAGTGGAGCTAAATACATAGAACACCAACTGAAAACAACAATTTTCAAACTCAATACATTTTTTATTGTTTGTTACAATTTTCTCCCATCTAAAGACAGCTCTGTAAAAGTACTCTTTAGGAACAATAAATGGGTTCACACATTTGTACACAATTTCTCCTGTTTTATACAGTACAACATAATGAATATTTAACGAGAATGTTTAATGAAAACTGCATTAAACACTTGTGTGAGCAGGATAAAGGAAAGTTCATGGTTTTCTACAATCCATATTGTGAAAAGGAATAACAAATGCTTTCCAAGTAATCCTATGGGAGACTTAAAAGAGGGAGTGCCATACCAAACGATTAGAGTGTATAAGAGATGACTGGTATGGTTTGAGGTGAAGTAGAGATGTTTTTTTACATACCCACTGGGTAGAAGAGATGTGGTATGGTTGAAAGTGAAGTAGAGGTATGGTTTAAGATAATGTAAAGATGTGATATGGTTTAAGGTGAAGTAGAGATGTGGTATGGTTTAAGGTAAAGTAGAGATGTGGTATGGTTTAAGGTAAGGTAGAAATGTGGTATGGTTTAAGGGGTGAAAGAGATGTGGTATGGTCTAAGGTGAAGAAGAGATGTGGTATGGTTATAGGTGAAGTAAAGATGTGGTATGGTTTAAGGGGTGATAGAGATGTGGTATGGTTGCAGGTGAAGAAGAGATGTGGTATGGTTATAGGTGAAGTAAAGATGTGGTATGGTTTAAGGGGTGATAGAGATGTGGTATGGTTGCAGGTGAAGTAGACATGTGGTATGGTTTAAGGTAATGTAGAGATGTGGTATGGTTTAAGGTGAAGTAGAGATGTGGTATGGTTTAAGGTGAAGTAGAGAAGTGGTATGGTTTAAGGTGTAGTAGAGATGTGGTATGGTTTAAGGTGAAGTGGAGATGTGGTATGGTTACAGGTGAAGTAGAGATGTGGTATGGTTTAAGGTGAAGTAGAGATGTGGTATGGTTTAAGGTAAAGTAGAGATGTGGTATGGTTTAAAGTGAGGTAGAGATGTGGTATGGTTTAAGGTGAAGTGGTATGGTTTAAGGTAAAGTAGAGATGTGGTATGGTTTAAGGTAAAGTAGAGATGTGGTATGGTTTAAGGTAAAGTAGAGATATGGTATGGTTTAAGGTAAAGTAGAGACGTGGTATGATTTAAGGTGAAGTAGAGAAATGGTATGGTTTAAGGTAAAGTAGAGATGTGGTATGGTTTAAGGTGAAGTACAGATGTGGTATGGTTTAAGGTGAAGAAGAGATGTGGTATGGTTTAAGGTGAAGTAGAGATGTGGTATGGTTTAAGGTGAAGTAGAGATGTGGTATGGTTTAAAGTAAAGTAGAGATGTGGTATGGTTTAAGGTAAAGTAGAGATGTGGTATGGTTTAAGGTGAAGTGGAGATGTGGTATGGTTACAGGTGAAGTAGAGATGTGGTATGGTTTAAGGTGAAGTAGAGATGTGGTATGGTTTCAGATGAAGAAGAATGTGGTATGGTTGCAGGTGAATAAGAGAGGTTGGGTTGTTTGGGGTGGAAATTATTAGAGATTTGGTATAATTGAAGAATGAAGTTAAAGGTGGCGTAAAAAGGAATGGAAATGGAAAAGAGTTGGACTGGATTTTCATGAAGAATATAAGGAGTTACAAGTGGACAGTTTATTTGTTTGTTTCTCTGATTGTTACACCAATTTAAACACAAATACTTGGCAATATTTTTTTAGTCAATAATGAAGCGCAGTGTCTGTAGCATGAGATAACATCTCTCTGACACAGAAAAAGAAACATGACCGAAATTCAGAAAAAGAAGTCAATATTAATTTTCTAGACAATGTTTTGTCTTAATCTTCTACAACAACACTGTGCATTAAAGGCAAAAAGATGAGCGAATTTCTAATTCACAAAACGAATAGTGAAAACATCGGGAACTAAAAGCGTGTGAGATGTTTCTTCAATGTAAAATTACAGTCAACAGAAACAGAATCAGGTGTCAGTTTTGAGAGCTTCTTTAAGGCGAAAAATGTGTCTTTCCCTGAGGCTTTAATATAACAAAACAATCTGTTTTTCTCTCAAGCTTAAAAATAACAAAAATGGTATATGTTTTTCTCTAAAGCTTCCATGCAACAAATAATAACAAAACTATTTGTGTTTTAGTTTGTTTTACTTTAGAACAAGAAAGAGCTTTAGATATGAAAGCATGCTTGACTATTCTTAGTGCTTAATAGAAAAAAAAGCCTCTGGTTAATGTAGAATTTCTTTAGATCAAAAGGGGCCATAATTCTGTCACAATCTATTTTAGAGTTAAGTGCCTTGGATTGTTTATTTTGTTGGATTTTAAATCATATCAACACTGTAATGAACATATGGCGACCTTCCAGCTTTACTGGTGGAGGAGAACCTTTAATAAGGCACCCCTTTGAGCAATATTTCAGGAATAAACCGGACCCTAGTAGAATCAGCCTGCTGGATAACTACGTCACATGAAAGAACCCAAAGTGATCCTTGCAGTATTTGAACCCACAGCCCTGCATGAGAGGCAAGTGATTTAAAGTTGACAATCTTGAATTGAATTTCTTTGGACCCGTGACCCAAGGATAACCTACATAAGTGCAAGCACTTATTTCCAGTAGGGTCTTTAACTCAGCAGATTCCAAAGACAGCTTTGAGATATAAGGGAATCCGGGAACTTACGTCAGTAGACTCCAGAGATCGACAGCTATGACATATAAGGGAATCCGGGAACAAGTCCCTATAGCTCTTATTGAATAGACCCCATGGTTCTTTTACATGCCTAGTACCATTCTACCACAAAGGCATGCTTTATCTACACCCTTTTCCCAATCAATGAAATAACATCATGTATGTGTTTTTCTGTGAAGCAATAATAACTTCAATAATACTTTTACTGCATCAATCATTGATAAATGATGTATTTTGTATTGATAACCATGGAGTGTTTTGCTTACACAAGTGTCTATTTTGCCAATACAGCCCGTTTGTACATGACATTATATGTAAATATATTTAATGGTTCATTTATTCCTAATTCCTTCGAGGGTACTTATATAATACAATGAATACAAACGAGAATTAGCGTACTGAAAAACTCATCCCAAGTTAATCAACCTCAAACACTTTTCATATAATGCTAAGTAAATTTGCTGTAGTTTCTTTTTTTTTTTTTTTTTTCATGATGATTCATAATGTTTTTTTCCCCCCCCATATTATTGTTTTTCCGACAATGCGATGTATGGTCAATATTGTTTTGTCTATTTATGTATTTTTTGCTTTCATTTATTTATTAGATTATACAGAATTTATTTTAATCGAAAAGGAGGCATAATAAGTTTATTGACACACTCTGGAACCAGTACTTAAAAGTGGGTGTGAAGGTATTTGCTAAAGGAAATAATGGCTAATGGCCCTGAATGTAAAAGAAATTATAGCTTGGCCCTGAATGTAAAAAAAATAAAAGTAAAGAAAATAATAGCTTGCCCCTGAGTGTAAAGTTACTTGCTAAAGAAAATAATAGCTTGCCCCTGAGTGTAAAGTTACTTGCTAAAGAAAATAATAGCTTGCCCCTGAGTGTAAAGTTACTTGCTAAAGAAAATAATAGCTTGCCCCTGAGTTTAAAGTTACTAGCTAAAGGAAATAATGGCTTGTCCCTGAGTGTTAAATTACTTGCTAAAGAAAAATTGCTTGCCCCTGATGGGGTTCCTATAACCAACTGTGTGGCACTAAGTAGTGAATGTAAAGCTACCTACTTAAGGGAACAGCGACTTGCCCCTGACCACAGTGAATTCTAGAGTGTATTTGTAAGCTTAAAGCTTCACAATCAAACAAAAATAAATTCTGTATAAACTAATTTTAGTTGTAGTAGTGGGTTGATCAAAGATGCAACCCCTTATAAGTCAAAGATTGCTACTTATAGACCACTATGCCTGCTCTTCTAATATTATACTTGCGGCATTACAGGATTGCCATTTATATAGCTACTGATAACTAAATGACAGCTTTTTTCCATGTCATTAAATATACTAATTCAATCTGCCAACCATTTTCCCCTGATATGATGATTTTCCTTTCTTTATTATAATAATTGATGTCAGACAATACACAATATGGTCAATACAGTTTTGTCTCTCTTTTGTCCTTCCATACACACAATTGATCCGCGTCATGACAAAACCAAAATAATGCGTTTGCGACCAGCATGGATCCAGACTGCGCATCCGCGCAGTCTGATCAGGATCCATGCTGTTCGCTTACAAACCCTATAACAAGTAGAGAAACTGATAGCGAACAGCATGGATCCTCATCCAACTGTGCGGATGCGCAGGCTTGTCTGGATCCATGCTAGTCGTAAACTCATTATGTTGGTTTTGTCATTGCGCGGCTCAAATGATCATTATCGTCATGATATATGGAAATCTATCATTGCAGTTTTGTTTTTCTTCACAATTGTATTATTATTGTTATCAGAAATGAAATTTTACATGTCTATTCAACAAAAGGACTATGATGGCCTAAGTTTGCTCACCTGAAAGTCATTGTTTGAAAAGGTCATAATTCTTATGATTCAGTCTATGACACAATTTCAAAATTAAACTAACAATTTTTTCACAAAAAGATTTTCAAAGTTTTCCCTTTATACACTACTTAAAATGAGACAACACACCCAAGTGGCAGCGTGACCGAGTGGTTAACGTGTCGGACTAGTAATCTAAGGATTGCTGACCACGTGGGTTCAAACCCTGTCAGGGGCAAGCTGTTGTTTCCTTGAGCAAGAAATTTTACATTCATTGCTTAGTACTGGTTGGTTCCAGGAAAAGGATTAGAGAGTGTTTCAATAAGCTTATAGCTTGCAACACAATCAAACTAAAATAAATTTGAATAAACTAAATGGACATTATTATTCAATGAATTTAAATGATTTCAACAATCTTGATTGAAGGTCAATAAGAAACAACCATTGATTGATTTAAAGATATAAATTGCAAACAAATCCATCATTCAAAAACAGCTGTTAAAAAAAATAGTTCAGCATCAAATCAATTGATACAAATCATCTACTTTTTTATAATGATGTGGCAGAAACATTTTATCCTTGGGCTTCCTTTTCCCCAGAATAACAAGTTCTTAACTCTCTTTGCGTGTAAATCTCCTATCAACATGTTATCAAGTTGATAGTTCAAAGTAACTTTAACCTCCCGGCAGCCACACCAATAATCCCATGGGAGATGCCATTTACTTTTTCTATAGTTACCAAAATAAAACATTTCTCGCTTATCCATCACATACATTCCTAGGTTTTTTATGGTAATTGACTCTTTCAGTGTCAGTAGCAACATTATCAGACATATTGTAACCTTAGTGCAGTAACAGGTTAACTCCTATTGAATTATATTAAGAGTTAACCTGTTACTGCACTAAAGTGACGAATTATGCCATCAGTATTGTAAGAGTTATGTTATTACGTATTGAACAGACTGGGATACTTTTGTTTGTAATTGGTTACTTAGTAGAATCTTGTATAAACAAAATTAAATATATTACAAAAATTTAGCATGGTTACATC
Source organism: Ruditapes philippinarum (assembly GCF_026571515.1). Lineage (NCBI taxonomy): Eukaryota > Metazoa > Mollusca > Bivalvia > Venerida > Veneridae > Ruditapes > Ruditapes philippinarum. The sequence goes on from NW_026865026.1 coordinate 180,119, forward strand.
AGGGTAGAATAGTTTCTCAATTGTCAAGTCTTAGAATGAAATTGCACAAAACTGATTTCTGACTTTACTTGCAATTTCACCAATGCCATCAATGAACGGGTTCAATCAACTTTGCTGCGATTAAATGGGTCCCCCTTTGGATATGTCCACTTTTCAATACTCCATACTAATATTGTGAGTTCTTTCATCAGTTGACCACCAAAAGTCCCACATGCTCATATCAAAACAGTTACTACTAAAAGATGTCATTCAATAATGTTATCCCTTATAATCCCATGGCAATAATAAACCTAAATCATCCAATGGCAAATAATTCCATGTGAAATGCCAACCTCAATAATTCTGTGGTAAAAGTAAACCTCAATAATCCCATGGAAAATGTCAACCTTACAAATTCAATTGGAATTGTCAACCTCAATAATCCCATGGGCAATGTTTGTCTCAAAAATCTTGTTGGAAACATTGGCCCCAATAATCCTGTTGGAAATGCCAACATCAATAATGCCATTGGATTGTATAAACTCCAATAATCCCATGGGAAATGTCAACCTTACTGATCCCATAGGAAACATAAACCTCAATAATCTTGTGGGAAATGTTGGCCTCAATAATCCCATAGGTAATGTAAACCTTAACAATCCCATGGGACTGTCAACCTTAAAAATCCCATAGCAAATGCCAACCTTACTAATGCCATTGCAAAATGTAAACCTCAACAATCCCATGGCGGCTTGGCCAAGTGGTTAACGTGTTAGACTAGTTATCTAAGGATTGCTGACCACATGGGTTCAAACCATGTCAGGGGCAAGTCGTTGTTTCCTTGAGCAAGAAACTTAACATTCATTGCTTAGAACTGGTTGGTTCCAGGAACGGATTTGAGAATAATGTTTCAATAAGCTTATAGCCTCCAACACAATAGAACTAAAATAAATTTGTATAAATTAACAATCCCATGGGATTGTCAACCTTATAAATTCCATAGAAAATGTAAGCCTCAAGAATCCCATTAGAAATGCCAACCTTACAAATCCCATAGGAAATGAAAACCCCAATAATCCCATGGGAATATAAACCTCAATAATCCCATGAGAAATATAAACCTCAATAATCCCATGAGAAATATAAACCTCAATAATCCCATGAGAAATATAAACCTCAATAATCCCATAAGAAATGTAAACATCAATAATACCACTGGAAATTTAAGCCTCAATACTCCAATGGGATCAACCTCAATAATCCCATGGGAAATGCCAAGAATATTTATCCAACAGGAAATGCAAACCTCAGTAATCCCATTGGAAATGCCAACACCAATAATCCCATGGCAAAGGTTAACATCAATAATTCCATGGAAAATGCTATTTACTCAAGGTTTCCATGATATTGAACACCACTTGTCTTATTTTATCATGTATTTTATGGTTTATTTATTGCTACTTGTTCACACATCTAAGATAAAAGCTGTTTCCCCCTCCAAAACCTTTCCCCTGCTAAATTTGTATAATGGATTTCAGACCTGCTCTGAATTTGGAATTGCCCAGAGTTAGGAATTTCCAAACATCTACACATCTGTTGTACCCCAAACCTTCCCTGGTTATTATGTGTAATGCACATATTCGTCAATTTTGGGTGGGGTTTCAAGGTGAAAGGATTTAACCTCTATCCTAATAAATTTACATAATGAACTTGGCCTACCTTGATTTTGGAACTGTCCATTTTAAGATTGAGGGATTTTTATTTTTTAACTTTTTTATGCAAAAATTTAAATGAACTTGCCATGTTTTGAAAATTGAACTTATCATTGATAGTTTGGAATATTTTGCTGGATTTGATTTGATAATTGACTTGTATTGTTTTAATTTGGAAGAGTCCATTTTTGATTTGAAGGGTTTTCAATATCGAAAAAATAATTTAGATTTTTTTGTTGGGTTTTAGGTTGCATCACTACAGTATAGATCATTACAGCAACTTTTCAGCTTAACTGATTGAGGAAGTCCTTAAGCACCCTTTCGTGCATTTTAATTCAGGCAAGAACAGGCACACAGGCTGTAACCTAGCTGGATAGGATTTCTCACATGAAAGTCCCTATAAAGATTCGAACCCACAGCGGTAAGGGGCAAGTTGTTTGAAGTCAATGACCACTTAGCCAATTTTAAGGTAGTGATAAAATAATTCATCTTACCATACAGCAGCTCAGCTACTGTGTCCTCTAACTCAAAATCTGGGTCATTCAGAAGCTCTTCTGCAACAAGAGTACAGCATGATCCAACAAAATCAAGCTTCACATTGACTCTGAAAAATACAACAATAACAATTTTATAAATAAATCTCCATTCAATATCTTTGACATAAAACACATTAATCTAAAAATTATTTCAGGATTGGGGATTCTTCTTTTCTCAATAATATGAAAAAGGCAAAGCCTCAAAGCGAGCTCGATTTTCTTTTTCCGTAAAAAAGTTTAAAATAATCGTTCATTTTTATTTTACATTTTCCGTTTTAAAATTGTCATTTGGTTTTTTATACACTGCTTCCCTTTATTCTGGTTCCCTCTTTTATTACGGTTCCTATATAAGTGCGTAGGACACCAGTCTACGCTTCCGTTTTCAATCAGAGTACATCGGCTTTTATCGTTATCTTGTAATTCAAAAAGTTGCGATGTGTCAAATCGGTACTTCGGACGAAAGTTTTCAAAACCATCACTTAGCAGATACTCGCGTTACCGTAAAGCTTGCTATGTGAGCAGGCCCTTTGGGCCAGCTTGTCGAGCTCGCTATTAAGTCATTTCATTCTAGAATAAATCATAATGGAATCCTTAACACTAGGTCATACAATCATAATTGAAAATGTTGCATTGTTCGGATGTACTCCGATCGAGCATGTTTATGGATGGCAGTGTACATAATTATGCAAGCCGAGGTTCATGCACCTAAGTACCGGCTTTAAAGCAGAACTCTACATATGAAAATGGTGATAAAATACCAGTTTTTAAACATAACCACCACAATCATGTTCATATGGTGGCAATCATATAATCTTCAATGTGACATTTTCATGCCATGCCATGAACAGCAATGTGTGGAATACAAGCAACTACTTGTTCAGGTAAGTATTAATATACATCAATATCTTAATTGAACTAAGTAAATAAGGAAAGGATGCAGAACAACAATATCTTAAATAGTGAGTCTAACAAAATGACCAAATGTCATAATCCAATATAAAATATAGCTATCTGAAAAAAAGTTGATACAGGGTCACAGTGGAAGACTCAGTTTCCTTTCCAGAAATAATTACATTAAGTTTTTCCCTCCTGTTGCTATGACAATTTAAGTGGAAAGAACTTTCCCCAAATTACTTATGATTATTTTTGCCTGTGGAGGTAATCCCAAAGTAATTAACATTAAGACCAATGGCATTTTGGAATGATAGAAAGAAAGGGTGACAGGGAAATGATATGACACAGTAAGAACAAAATGTAAACGATAGGAAATAGAACAACACAATTTATGATGTCATGAAATAGTAATGACAAATTTTGTCAAGAATTTCTGATATTTATACATAAAATAAATGTGTCATATGAAAGAATGATAGTCTGAACAAAAAACACCACAAAATTGCTGCATGAGAACTAACCATGTGAACAAATACTGTGATGAAATTGGTGCTGTTAATAAATATTGTCATGAAAATTGATGTTGTGAACAATTATTGTCATGAAAATTGATGATGTTAACAAATATTGTCATGAAAATTGATGATGTGAACAAATATTGTCATGAAAATTGACGATATTAACAAATATTGTCATGAAATTGCTGCAGTAAACAAATATTGTCATAAAAATTGATGATGTGAACAAATATAATTATGAGAATCGATGATGTGAACAAATTTTGTCATGAAAATTGACGATATTAACAAATATTGTCATGAAATTGATGCAGCAAACAAATATTGTCATGAAAATTGATGATGTGAACAAAATTAATGATGTCAGGAAATTAATATCAACATCACAAATTAATAAGTCTTCAAGCTGCTTTAAAATTACATGATTCCAGATAAGCCAAAATATCTTAAGAAAATCAACTAAAGGAATTAATGTTTTAAGAAACGTAAAAATATTCACAATTCAAAGAATAATTTACATGTTACAAGGGTTAAATGACTTTTGCGTTATTTAACACCATTATTTCTACTGTGTGACTATAACACAGTAAGGGCTATTTTTTGCACATTCTGACTTATTTTTGTTATTTTTTGTAGATTTTAAGTGCCATTTACAAAATATATATAATTATTATCTTTGTTCACTTCACAACATTTTACTTCTTAATTAATACATTTTTAAAAATTTTCATAAAAATTAGCATCATTCTAGAAGCATGCTGCTTTAAGTTAAACATGAGTTAAACTGTACCCTACACAATTAAATCCCAAAAGTCCTAGTTCCAAAAGATAAAACACTGACAACTCTATACAAATCAGATCAGAATTGTTTTCATTCAAACACTACAATATACTAACATAAGGTAATAATTTCCCTCTCAAGGAACAAGATAAACGCTGACAACTCCTATAGATTGTTTCCATTCAAACTTTACGATATACTTACATAAGGTAATAATTTCCCTGTCAAGGAACAAGATAAACTCTGACACCTCCTATAGATTGTTTCCATTCAAACTTTTACAATATACTTACATAAGGTAATGATTTCCCTTGCAAGGATAAGTAAATGAGTAATACGCCAGGTATTTTGTGAAGCCATAAATATCGTCACAGCTTGTATTGACCTCAAAATCCAGTCAACATCGCTCGAAAATGCTTTCAGAGAAAATCCAACAAAAACAACAACAACACCATACAAAATTTCATCACATCAAAATAGCCTCGATTTTTTTTTCCAATTAAAAACCATTATGCTCTATGCACAAGAAATTTCTGCAATAACAGATTTTGGCGAGAAAAAATAAAGAAAGACGAAAACATTGCATGTTAGATAGTGTACAATAACGCACAAGTTAAAATGTTTTATCAATTTATAGTGCAACATTATTCATCTAATCTAGCAACAGTTGGTATTGATCATTATATTCTAAGATAAATGCGAGTGTAACCGTATCTACAATACAGTTTTACAGTTCTTTATAATCCACTGCAAGGTCACATTCAACTTATATTAAAGCTGCACACCACAGAAGGTCATAAAAAGATTTTTTTTATTAAAGCTGCACACCACAGAAGGTCATAAAATATTGTTTTTTTAATAAAGCTGCATGCCACAGATGGTCAGAAAAACAATTGTTTTCTCAAAACCTTGAAATGTTTTCAAAGATCACATGAATGCCCTCACATTCCATTATTTCCCTCAAAATTGCATCTTAAGTCCTCAATATTTAAGCTATGGCCCTAAATTCAATACAAAATAGACAATACCTTCCATCAAAATTATTGCTATTGCCCTCAATATTGCAGCTACATGAGACCTCAATATAACAGCTATTGCCCTCAATATTGCAGCTAAAGCCCTCAATATTACAGTTTTGGCCTTAAATAATTTTTACATTTTGTATTACCATATCCACAATACAATTTCAAAGAACAATTAAAGCTGCAGGCCACAAAAACAAATTTGTTAAAAACCTAGAAATGTATCGAAAGGACATGAATGCCTGCACATTCCATTGTTTTCCTCAATATTGCATCTTTAGTCCTCTATATTTAAATTCAAAACATAATAGACATTTCCCTCCAACACACAAACTACTTACATATTAATAGCTCAAGAGTGCAGTATATAAAGCTATAGACCTCAATATTATAGCTATGGCCCTTAATATCACAGCTATAACGCTTTACCCTCAATATTAACCTATAGCCCTCAATAATATATAGCTTAAATCTATAACCCTTAATATTACTGCTATAGCCCTCAATATTACTGCTATAGTCCTCAATATTATAGCTTTAACCTATAACCCTTAATAATATAGCTAATTAACCTATAGCCCTCAATAATATAGCTTTATTTCTTATAGCTCTCAATTATAGATTTATCCAATAGCCCTCAATATTATAGCTTAAACCTATAGCCCTCAATAATATAGCTTTATTTCTTATAGCTCTCAATTATGGATTTATCCAATAGCCCTCAATATTATAGCTTAAACCTATAGCCCTCAATAATATAGCTTTATTTCTTATAGCTCTCAATTATAGATTTATCCAATAGCCCTCAATATTATAGCTTAAACCTATGGCCCTCAATAATATTATAAGCTTTATTTCTTACAGCTCTCAATACTACAGAATGATGTCACCTATAGCCCTCAAAATTTACAACAGAACAAAAACATTCACTATAACCTGATGAAACAAAACAAAAGAAAACACAACAAAATGATTCATATCTTGTGGAAAATGGAAGAACTATTCATCAGACAGGGATCAAAGATTAGATGTGATGAAATGATCTGGCCTTGAGACTGCTGACTTTTCTGAAAATTATCAATCTTTATGAAATATTTATGAGACAGATAAATTACTGTTGTTGATTTCCAGAAAAACTTCATGATCACATTGTTACACAGTCTGCTGTCTGTTTGTGTACCAGTCTATTGTTTTTGTCTGTGTCCCGGCTTCGTCTCAGAAAAGGGCCAATACATTATTCAAGTAAAAAATACAAGATCCATAGACAGTTGGATAATTTAAACCAGTCTACATTCTTAATTGATATTCTACAAATAACCAGTCTGCTATGGTCACAGAAGACTAAATAATTTCCTTCCCTGTTCTAGGTAATTAATGAGTGAATTTATTGCATATGTCTTAATGCATATCCACTAGATCAATTTTGTCTTTATAGAGACTGAATCCTAACTGTCAGTCTGTTTGATAAATTTATTTTCTCACAGTGAAAATATATGAATAATAAATATTGTCTCTAAATGAATAATACATACCATTCTTAAATGAATAATACATAGTCTGCCCCAAAATCAATTAATAATTGCCCTTTAGTTGCTTATTGATAATGGCCTAAAATAAGTAATATAAAAAAAAATTGAATAATGCATAATGCCCAAAAATGAATTATGCATATTGTCCCTATATGAATAATGCATTATTGTCCCTAAACTAATATTAAATATAAACTGCATAAAATCCTCCTTAAGTTATTGCCCTTGAATTCATAATGCATTGCTTGTTATGAATAATGAATTAACGATATTGCCCCTAAATGAATAATGCATGTTGGCCCTACATTTATATTGATATTGTACAATAATTAAATGAATAATGCATGTTGGCCCTAAATTTATATTGATATTGTACAATAAGTAAATGAATCATGCATGTTGGCCCTAAATTTATATTGATATTGTACAATAAGTAAATGAATCATGCATGTTGGCCCTAAATTTATATTGATATTGTACAATAATTAAATGAATAATGCAAATTGCCCCTGCATGAATAATGCATATTTCATCTCAATTTATAGTGTTTATCATTATAGACCATAAATGCATAATATAACAGCAAAGTCTGTGTTTTGTTGATTATTTCCCCAAGATGGGCCTGCATTTATTAAATCACCCCTATCAGATTATTCATCTTTGAATAGACTTTTAACCCTTTCCCCCATGAGCATATTGTGAAAAATGGCCTTTTTCACTGAAAAGCCTCCTGTTACAAGTTCAAACTGCTATGAAACTATGAAAAATGCTTCAATACTAATCAAACTTGGCACAAATGTTGACTGGACCATTGTCTTTGTAACGACATGCTCAGTCTTAAATTTCCTGTTACCATGGCAACGAGGGGACATCTCAAAATTGCCAAAAATCACTATTTTGCCTCGATTTTTTCCATCAAAATTTATTTCAAAGTGCTGCAACTGCTCAAGGGATTGAGATAGAGTCAAAAGTTTTTCAGCGTTGGTTAAACGTTACATTATGATCGACCTGGGGTCATTTTTAGCCTCTCACAAGTCCAAAATTTTCTTGGCGATGAGGGGGACTCCGCCCCCCTTCAAACCCCCCCTAACAGAAGGGGGCACATCCCCCTTCTGGCAACCCCCTGATGTATCTTTTGGATGGGGGGCGGCGCCGAAAAAGTGCTCAATTTTTTAAGCAACATTTCTCAAACGAAAACTTATGTTTGGGGCCCAAATAGGACATTTTTTCACTATTTGAGGCCTAAAAAAAGGGGGGGGGGTCGAAAGTGCGTTGTTTCGCGTATATATGTGGTAAAGGGTTAACAAAAAATGATGAAAAACTTTGGAATCACCTAAAAACTAGTTTTTCCATGTTAACATGTCGTATTTCCCCTAATTTTGGTGAAAAATTGTTGTTTTGTAACATTTATAATTTTTTTAGTTAACCCTTTCCCCCATGAGCATATTGTGAAAAATGGCCGTTTTCACTGAAAAGCCTCCTGTTACAAGTTCAAACTGCTATGAAACTATGAAAAATGCTTCAATACTAATCAAACTTGGCACAAATGTTGACTGGACCATTGTCTTTGTAACGACATGCTCAGTCTTAAATTTCCTGTTACCATGGCAACGAGGAGACATCTCAAAATTGCCAAAAAATCACTATTTTGCGTTGACTTTCCATCAAAATTGATTTCAAAGTGCTGCAACTGCTCAAGGGATTGAGATAGAGTCAAAAGTTTTTCAGCGTTGGTTAAACGTTACATTATGATCGACCTGGGGTCATTTTTAGCCTCTCACAAGTCCAAAATTTTCTTGGCGATGAGGGGGACTCCGCCCCCTTCAAACCCCCCTAACAGAAGGGGGCACATCCCCCTTCTGGCAACCCCCTGATGTATCTTTTGGATGGGGGGCGGCGCCGAAAAAGTGCTCAATTTTTTAAGCAACATTTCTCAAACGAAAACTTATGTTTGGGGCCCAAATAGGACATTTTTTCACTATTTGAGGCCTAAAAAAAGGGGGGGGGGTCGAAAGTGCGTTGTTTCGCGTATATATGTGGTAAAGGGTTAACAAATCTGCATTCAGGCATTCTGTTTGTTTGTCAAATCTTACTACAATTTAAATACAATGATTTCTCTGGAGTATCATATAATTCCATTATGGTGTATTTATAATGCATTTTCTTATTCCAGTCTAGTGTATTTATAATGTATTATCTTATTCCATTATGGTGTATTTATAATGTATTATCTTATTCCATTATGCTGTATTTATAATGTATTATCTTATTCCATTATGGTGTATTTATAATGCATTATCGTATTCCATTATGGTGTATTTATAATGCATTATCTTATTCCATTATGGTGTATTTATAATGCATTATCTTCTTTCATTATGGTGTATTTATAATGCATTATCTTATTCCATTCTAGTGTATTTATAATGCATTATCTTATTCCATTATGGTGTATTTATAATGTATTATCTTATTCCATTCTAGTGTATTTATAATGCATTATCTTATTCCATTATGGTGTATTTATAATGTATTATCTTATTCCATTATTGTGTATTTATAATGCATTATCTTATTCCACTATGGTGTATTTATAATGCATTATCGTATTCCATTCTAGTGTATTTATAATGCATTATCTTATTCCATTATGGTGTATTTATAATGCATTATCTTCTTTCATTATGGTGTATTTATAATGCATTATCTTATTTCATTCTAGTGTATTTATAATGTATTATCTTATTCCATTATGGTGTATTTATAATGCATTATCTTATTCCATTATGGTGTATTTAAAATGCATTATCGTATTCCATTATGGTGTATTTATAATGCATTATCTTCTTCCATTCTGGTGTATTTATCATGCATTATCTTATTCCATTATTGTGTATTTATAATGCATTATCTTATTCCATTATTGTGTAGTTATAATGCATTATCTTATTCCATTATGGTGTATTTATAATGCATTATCTTATTCCATTCTAGTGTATTTATAATGCATTATCTTATTCCATTATAGTGTTTTTATAATGCATTATCTTATTCCATTATGGTGTATTTATAATGTATTACATCAGTTTTTTTTAAAGTACTCTCTGTCTTGATTTAAGGGAATGCCATTCCTTTAATAATTATTATATTTCATCAAGGACAAAGAAGGCTGATTTGTAGCAATACTTAAGTTCTTAAAGCTGCTGCAATCCAGACTCATTTTTGAGTACTTTTCTTTTTACTTTTCTTTTTGTTTGTTTTCATGTCGCACCAACAAAGTGTAGGCCATTATGACGACTTTCCAGCTTTACTGGTGGAGGAAATCTCAAATGCCCCTATGTGAATTATTTAAGGCACAAACAGGCCCCTGAGTAGTATCACTGACTCACATGAAAGTATCCAAAGTCCCCGTCAGGATTTGAACACCCAGCAGTGAGGGGCAAGAGGTTTGAAACAACTAAACCACTCGGCCACAGACCCCCTTTTCATTATCTTTTTACATTAAATAATTAAGCATCTTATAACAGTCAATAATTTATCATTTTTATCCACTTGAATTATTTTTTTACTCATTTTCAAACAATTTTGACGATATCACAACAATTACGACCGGACAAATCTGGGTGCGTACAGCATAAAGATGCAGAACAACAGTATACAATCCCCATAAATCTATTTTTCTCTCTTTTTTTCCCCAGAATATATATATAAGCTTGCGTATTAATTTACATTCTGAATTATATCTTAACAAGAAATATATTCTGAGGAAATAAGACACTTCATATTGATCTTTGTATTAGTGTTTATTACAAGATAACGAGCATATATATATAATATTATATAATATAAGGATTTGTTTTTCCAAATATGTTTTATATTATATTATATAAATATATATTTTTTTGTTTTGTTTGGTTTTACGTCGCACCTTCATAGTAAAGGTCTTATGGCTTAACTTTCCAGCTTTACTGGTGAAGGAAGACCTCAAGTGCTATTCCATGCTTTATTTCATGCGCAAACGGGCATCTTTGTAATTTTATCACTGAATTTCTGTAAGCTAGCTGTACAGCTTCCTCACATGAAAGAATTTAAAGTCTCTGTCAGGATTCAAACCCACAGTGATGACAGGCAAGTGGTTTGAAGCCAACAACCTTAACCAATCAGCCACCAGAGACGCCCCTGATAGTTTTATATGAAATGCATCTACCACTGTTATGAAGAGAGCCTTTTGCGGATAAAGCCCTTACCATGCTAAATACCTTACAATAAAAATGGACTGGTCCATCTTCAGTTAGGATGAAACCATTAATCATTTTTAGGGAATATTTCAAAATATTTACTGACATAGTTGCTCAGCATGATCAGATGGCACAGAATGTACATACTAAAAAGAAATAATGCAAAAATTTGGTGATATACCTATTACATTGCAAACAATAAGTGACGTCATGTGATAAAGATGTGACAAGTCTTCCATTGACAATTCCACATAGAAAATTGTTTTAACCAATATCCAATCTAGATAATTCCAGGCAATTACATAGTAATCAATCAAATAATTGTCTGCATTCCCTCTTCAATTTATAGATTTTATGATTATATCTTGATTGAATCAATTCCGAGTTCAATCAAAAATCAGACCCGACAATAAAATGGAAACATTGTTATTAATTGTTATAAATAATAAAAGAACAATTTAATGTTTTTTCTCTATGTAATTTTAACTTTTTTCCAAGATATTTTTCCTTCAAAAAAAAAAAGTCGAGCTAAAAATGACCCAAAATCAAATCCGGCTAAGTATTTTTTCAATTGGAAATCGAATGAAATTTGTCCCAATTGATTATCGGTTCATTCGGATGGGACATTATCGATAACTTTCGAATAAAGTCGCGTTAAAAAAGAAATAGTGAAGTAACATTTCTTCCCAAGGCACTTATATTCAGTAACATGAACTTCATTTAGAACTTTTCAACACAGTTTTAACCTAAGTATATAGTCATAATTTTACGAAATAGATTTTATTTTTCAATGGATGTCATATAATAACATTCACATCACATTATATTACTATTGTTTACATCACTTATTGATCCTTTTCAACTCCAAATTGTCTCTGAGATGGTTTTTTGCCATCGGCGAGGTGTTCCTAAAAGAAAATTACGGTGAGCATTAATTCCATTTGATACTTTAAACATTTTCGACAATGAACAAATTTTTGTGAATCGATTATTGTCACTTCACATAACAGTAACTGATTATCGGCGACTTGCGACAATCAGAACATCACTAGTTTTAAATGCCCAAACAGATTTATGTAAGAATTTCAAAATTTTATGTTTTTATGGTTTTGGACCTCCTTGGAAATTTAGTTCCTTTAATGATTAAAATACATTTGTAAAGTCTGTATCACATTTTAATGGTAGTCAAATTATCAACCTGTTCTCATTTTCAACTTTCCCCGACAGCGATTCAATTATCGTTGGCAAATTAACTTTCACAAGATACAATTAAATAATCTAATTATTAAAACAATTAGGTATAGCAATGTAAAACAAAACAACAAATCTATGGAGTCGTACATGAGCCACTAAAAGAGTCACCACTCGCAAGGACTGGTTTGGCCAAACTACGATTTTCCACCTTAATTCTTTTGATTTGACAAGTATGTGAAAACAGGACAACGTACATTTCCAATAACTTTTTTTAAAAAACTATAATATTACTCTCAATGAGTCCATTGTTTTGCCAAAAGTCAATTCCACAGTGAGTGAGAATTGCAATAATTATTTTGTAATTCGTAAACAAAAAAAACATCTGTTTTACAAAGAGAATCAATATTTGAATGTGAACTTTTGTAATTAATTTTTCTAAAATACCGAAAGGTGTGTTTAAATGTGTATTTTTGTAATCGTTTTTTCTAAAATACCAGAAGGTGAATACAAAAACACAAACACTCAGAGAAACATGAGATCGCATGAGAAGTTAAAATGAGAATGAAAACCTGAAAATTTTCTTATTCCCAATACTTTGCAACGACTTTATATATTTGCAACGGCTTTATTTTTATAAGAGCATTTTTCAATTTGTTTGTAGTTCTTTTTCCACTGATTTTAACACATTTTTGGTCTCAGCAATAAATATTATTGGTCTTTCTAACCTGCTTTCCTGGATAACTAACAAGTAATTACCAGCTTCTCCTGTATAACAAACCAGTAATTACCTTAGCTTCTCCTGGATAACTAACCAGTAATTACCAGCTTCTCCTGGATAACTAACCAGTAATTACCAGCTTCTCCTGGATAACTAACCAGTAATTACCAGCTTCTCCTGGATAACTAACCAGTAATTACCAGCTTCTCCTGGATAACTAACCAGTAATTACCAGCTTCTCCTGGATAACTAACCAGTAATTACCAGCTTCTCCTGTATAACAAACCAGTAATTACCAGCTTCTCCTGGATAACTAACCAGTAATTACCAGCTTCTCCTGGATAACTAACCAGTAATTACCAGCTTCTCCTGGATAACTAACCAGTAATTACCAGCTTCTCCTGGATAACTAACCAGTAATTACCAGCTTCTCCTGGATAACTAACCAGTAATTACCAGTTTCTCCTGTCAAACAAACCAGTAATAACCAGTTTCTCAACAACTGACCAACTACTTTATTATCCCACTAGATTTCTGGATAAGTGATGAGGTACAAATGATCATTGGATGCAATGTCCAAGATCAACTGTTACGAAGAAAATTTCACCTCAGCCGAGGATTAAACCATTTATTACTTCCCCTGGCTTATAATACAAGTCTTCAACACTCAGATGAAATGTATTAGAATAACTGTTCCAAATGGATACAGTAATATTTCACACCATGCTAAATGAATTCAATTAGCAGTAAGACACATTTCACTGCTTAAGAGGGAAGTTCTGTGATTTTAGTCAAATTACAAGACAAAATTTGCTGTATTATTAAATAGGGGAATTCTTAAATGTTGCATATCTCAAGTGAAAATAAGTTGCAAGACAAAATTCACTGCTTGACACAGAATTTCAGTAAATTTGCACAATTTTCAATCGAAATAAGTGGCAATAAAAAAGTCACTGCTCCACAGGGAAGTTCAACATTAGAGTTGCTGGTAGGACAGCATGCTTGACTTTTCTCAGTGCTTGATAGTAAAACAATAGCCTAGATTATCTAAAAATTTCCAATTTCCAAAAGGGCCATATTCTGTCAAAATTCATGTAAGAGTTCTGGGCCTTCGATAGTGACCGTCTATTATGCACTTAAATAAGTGTGTGAAGGTTTTAACCGATTAACTTAAGTAGTTCAAGAGATATGCGCAAAAACTTAATCATAGTATGACCCTGAAGTCTTGGTGAGTACAATTTAAACCCCTTTTTTCAAAAAGTCAAC